>NC_142213.1:10382826-10682826 GCF_049639895.1 Pseudopodoces humilis | reverse complement strand
GAATATTTGTGATTCCCATCAGCCTGTACCTTCATATCTGACTGCAGCCTACAGCTCCAAGTCTTAAATTTACAGTTACTGATTTCACTAGTTGTTTTTAAGGAGTTTTTTCACTGTACTATTCAAAGGCTGGAGATACACAGCACTGATGGAAACAAAAGAAGCAGTTCATGATCTCTAAAGGAATCATTTCAGGCTTTTGACAAGCTCAGATGAATTTAGTTGATCAAGTTTGGATTCACTTCTTTGAATGAAAGCTGTGATCCTGTGTTCTGGAGTTGTAGAGGGATCTTCACACAGATCTGGGACTTTTTTCAAGCTTTGGTGTTTGAAACTAAGCATGAATTGTCAGAAATTATTATCTGTAGGTGCTGTTACAGGGGTTTTTTTCCTCTCTCTAGGAAGCTAGTGTTTGGAACCATAAGAATGTATAAAGAAAAGGAGTTAACTTCACTGTAAAAATTTCACAAGGAATAGTGGTGAGGTTTATAGATAAACCAAGAATTATTATATATAATCATTATTTTTAAAATAGGCTTCCCTTTATGTTCTCTTTTTTAGTAGAAACAAATGATCTTGTAAAACCAGCTCTTCAGTGTTGTAGGATAACAGTGTATTATGATGCAAAAGTCTGTTTTCATGCAGTGGAAAATGTGCATACTTACTGCCTGGTTTGTTTTTTAAGGGCATGTTCTTTGGATTTTAAATTTAATTTCCTGAAAGGCAGGTTCAAATGAGACTTGGAAGTAGATAGTACTAGTAAAGTGGGTTTGAGTTGTACCAGAAGGAGCTCACAGATGGATTGTAGGTCAGTGTGGTGTTTTGTGCCAGTGATTTTTATTTGTCCTTTTAAAAGCACTTTGAACATAAGTTATTAGACTAACAAAAGTTTTGGCAGATCGGTTTTGTACATCCATGTGCTCTTTCCCCATTGCCTAATGCCTTCAGGTTTCAGTTTACCTTAATATGTCTCCCCACACCACCATCAGTACCTACCTTTTCTCCAAACTACCAATTAATTTCTGGACAAAAGGAAATAGGTGTGGCGAGTCCTTAGGAGCTTCACAAGTGCTAATTGATGCCTGATACACTCACATTACAGCCCTTCCCTTAGGAAAGCACTAGGGTGCATCTGTTCCTTTTATTTATCTATTAATTTTAATGACATACATAAGAACTCACTCTTTTAAAGAACTTATTCTCTAGCCTTTGTCTAGTTTGCCAAACAGTCTCAGCAGTAGTTAAAGCAGACTTACAGGCAACCAATAAAAGGTGTGATTATGTGATACTCACTTCCTTGGAAAACCAGATTAACAAAATGAAATTATCCAAGCCTTCCTGGAGTGGGAAGCAGTATTGTGCATACAAAGCAAGAATCTGCTGATTAGCACTGTTATACCTTGCTGGGAGTTGCTGCTTCCACACACTGCTGGATTCTGAACTCCAGCTGATACCAGAACTGGTGTGGTCATAAGAGGATATGAGGAAAAAGAACACTACAGGTAGGGAGCTGGGGAGGAAAATAAGTTTGGACATTTTCTGCTATCAAAAGAGAGATTTTATATAAAATGAGAGATAATTGGCAGGCATTGAGGAATCTGAATATAAGCACCAGAATATTAGCAGTGCATTTTTTAAAAAATTTATGTTTTGGTTTTGTTATTTTTCCACTGAAAAGTGTTATTATATAAAACTGTTTGTGTTTATCATGTAGCCCTCTAGATTTCTGTACATCAGAATGAAACAGAAGGGTCTTTGCAAAAAGAGGAATCAATTTTTTACTGCTTGATATTCTGTTGTTTATATACTTAAAGGTGGCATTATCTGCAGATACATCAGATGAGCTGTATGTTCTACTGAACTTTTCTAGAGTCTTCTTATTTATTTATTTGGAGATTTTTCCTGGTTGAAGCCGCTGGTACATATCCACTTTGTGCAATATACTGAAATATGAAAATACAGTAACAAGTGCTGGCATCTATATCTTCACCACATTCTAGACTCATTCTTGTTAACTTGACTGCTTTGCCTTGTCTTGAAATAACTTGATGCCTGTAAAAAGAATAATTATTTTCTTCTTTTTTGTTGTTTGGGTTTTTTCTCCTTTAGTGGAAGACAAAGTATTCCAAGCTGATTTTCAGGAAATCTGATACAGTACCTGCAGAGCTCCATCAAATGGTACAAGAAAGCTTTCTGACCTTGCGAGAACACAACTGTTTCTTTCAAGATCTTGTAAGGATCAAAGAGAAGGACTTTCTTACTCCAGTGTCTCGAATATTAATTGGAAACCCAGGATGCACTTATAAGTACTTGAACACAAGATTATTTACAGTTCCTTGGCCTGCAGAAGGTTATGATGTAAAATATTGTAGTCCTCAAATGCATGATGCTTGTAAAGCATTAATGAGACTTAATGACTATTTGCATATTGAAGCGGTCAAGGCATTACAAGGACAGAATTTGTTTGAGACCAAAGAAATTAAAGATGCTACTGTAATAGATAGGGAGCAAAGTTTTGCTACTTCTCTTACAGAGCAAGGGTCTGTTTCTAAAGATCAGAGCAGTGTTTGTGTACCAGAGGATGACAGAAGTCTAAAGAACAGAACATCTTATAACTTGACTTTATTGAATTATATGGATCCACTACAAATGCTGTACTTGAAACAAGAACCTTACTTTGGAATGGGGAACATGGCAGTGAGCTGGCACCATGATGAGAGTCTGGTGGAAAAGTCAACGGTGGCTGTGTACAGTTACAGCTGTGAAGGTGAGTGATGGGACTTGACCAGTCACAAAAATATCTGAGATCCCTGAAGCTCTGCTGTGTTCCCTTGTGTGTATGTACACAAGCACATCTAATTCTGGTCTAGACTTGTCACGTGCTTCTGAATGCATTGTGGTACCTTTTGTATTTAAGCCTTATCTTTATTTCCACTAAAATGTGTACAAAATACCTGTGTTTACTGCAGCTGGCTTAGCAGTTGTTCTCTAACTAGATTTAAAAATTGGTGTAATTAACTCCCTGACTAAGAGCCAGGATATCAAAATCTGTTGAATACCTTTCTTATGTTATTGCATGTGCATGTTTTCTATCCTGTAAAATGTTTCAGTGTGGTTGGGATCACCATTTTTATAGTGTTATTTATCATATACAGACTTGCTTTGCTTTGTGCTGATTTTACTATTCTTTCTTTGGAACGATCATTTTCAGTTGGTTTTGGATAGAAGTATTACTGTATTTACTTAGAAATATATTAATTTTGTCTGGGCATGCTGTAGAGTTAATGTGTGTCTTATGGACTTGCCAACATTTCTCTAGCTGGGAAGGAGGGACACTTTGCATTAACACAACTGTTGTCTGACAGGCTTTGTAGGCTCTTGCTTATTTTAAAACCAATTTCATACTGTATCTTAGGGGTGGTGGTGGTAAAAGTGCAGTTGAAGCATCATTAAATATTTCATTTTTAGTTTAAAGTACCTGTCTCATTTTTTATCTTTATTTAAGAGCAGACATGAGGATTTTTTGTTTTGTTTTCTTCCTTAACAGTGCTTGAACAAAGGCTTGGCTATTTTTTTAATGACTTAGTTTTGCAAACGTAAGATGAGAATTTAGACACTTTATTTGAATTTGCAAATGTTCTGTGTCATCATTCACAATTGATTTTTGATTCTTCCAAAAATCCTGTGATGTTTGCTTTAGAATGGGGGAAGAATTTGCATTGACTTCAGTAGGTTTCAGCTAAAGACTGTGATATGAAAGTAATAGTTTATACTCCCAAATGCATTCTCTTACTGGTTTTGTTATTAGTTTTGAAACTCTGTGTCACTGTTACTTAAGTACAACTGAAGTCATATTATCTACATTTTCCTGATAAAACATCAACTGGCTTAGCAAATCGAGTAGAAGAGATTTCCTGACTGGTAAAAGTGTAATTTTCTTCATTAACTTCTTTCTGTCCTCTTTGTCAATGGTGTCAAGGTCAAGTAAGATGTGTTGAGGTTTTTTCCATTAGTACTGTAGAGAAATATTTTTTCAGTAGGATTTTAAGTTAAAGAAACCTAAACATGAAGTATTAATACTGTGTATGAGGATTTATTGTAGTATGCTAAAATTTTTTTACTTTAACATAAAGTTTGCTTATGGAAGAGGAAAAAAGGGAGTTTCTTTAAGTTCAGAAAGCTATAAATTAACAAAAATGAAAGTTGCTATGTTTATTCATAACTTGTCAGTTGATTTTGTTTCTTTTATTCAGCAAATTAAATAAGTAAAAATTATGGTGCTTTAAAAACTGCAAATTGTCTAGAAGATTTGATTGATGTGGGTAGAAAGAAATATTTTATATATTTAGGCTAAAAACGATTTTGATACTTATATACATGTTTTTGCCAAATACAAGGGTTTTTACATAAACACACTTAAAATTAAAAGTTTGTATTTTTCTTCCTGAAAAGTTTGGAAATAAACATGAAAACAAAAAAAGCAGGCTCTTTCTAGTAAATAAATTGATTGTTCTATCATTTAAAGGAAAAAACCTAAAAGTCATTTCTTGAAATTTTTCAGGTTTTGCATTGCTCAGATCGGGTCATTGAGCTTTAGAGGGAGTTTCAGGTGCCTGCCATGGCTGTGGAGCATCCTGGAGAGATGTCCTGTAGTCCAGCTCTCTGTGCCAGCAGTTCACTCCCATCTGTATTCAGGGTGTGCTTATCATTGTATATTCCTAAAGCAATGACACTGTATATCCCTAAAGCTTATTCATAAATTGAAGGAAATGGATCCTATTTATAGCTTAGGAATATGGTTTTGTACCTGAAGTGTCAGTAAATATTTGTTTGTATTAAAGTTTTGTACCCAGTGCATCCAAGAGGATTTGATTTTAGAGAAGCAGATTGTCTTTTTGCTTTTCTGATTTTCTTTTTACAGCCTTTCAATGCTGGTGATTATAAGCTCATCAATGTTTATATTATTATTCTTTCCAGTTCTATATAATGTCATTGTTTCGATGGTTTCTGCAGGTTACAAAGAGTTTTAGTATTTCCTATATTACCAGGTCTCCATAACTGTGAAACATGAGGATCTCAACATCTTTTTGAAGAATATTGTTATATCATTGTAGAATCATGTCTTGACTTCTTATTTTCCATAAGTGTTTAGTTTTTATGCCGACATCTTATATTATTAATTACTCTATTAATTCATTTAGTACTGAATTAGCATTGAATTCTCAGTGTGGTGTAAAAAGACTGTCACAAAATCATTACAGAATACCTAATAAAAAGAGTAGATGTGGTCAAAATTTTTTTGTTGGAGGTTTTTTCCTTAGAAGATGTAGATGAGCTGGATTAGTAATTTTCTGGGAGAAAACACTGATTCTGTGGGAAATGCAAACACAAATTAAGCATGTTGATTTTTGTTGGAACTGGCTTGATTGCCTTTTCTGCCAGGTCTTGCCTGTTTATTTTGCCAGCTCTCAATTCCTCAGATCCTCACTGGTCTCTGAGGTTCTCCAGCCACTGGGGGTCTGTGGCTGCCTTTGCATGTGGAATCTCAGGCTTCCAGGGCTGCATGGCTGGTCCTGATCTACCCTGCTGCAAATGCAGAATCACCAGGTTGTGAGAGTTTGAGCAGTAGGAGCCCTTGGAGTCAAGCAGTCTGACTGAGCTCTGTCAGACTGTTTAGGCATGCACAACTCAGTTTATATGGTTTTGTTTTTACTTTCATTTGCATCTTTATATCAGTATTTATTTTGTACCTGCTTACTGGATTAAATAGCATTCAAACAGATACTACTGTAATTGAAACAACTTGTTTTCTTCTTCATTTGTTTATTGTTTGATGCCATAATGAAAATTTCATGTTTGAAACTTTGATCAGTATTAATTGGAGTAGAAGCAGTTTTCAATATGCCAGAAAAGAAATTTAAACAACAACATAAAGATATTGGAACACGCTGATATTCTAATTGGTATCAGTGTTTATTTTCTTGTTTCCAGTGTAAAACTCTTTCAAAGGAACTTCAAATGAAGGTAAACATTTTGCTTGATGCTTTTACTTACGTTACGTTAGGTTAAGAGTAGGTTGTCAAGTGATGAAAATGGGGCCTCATAAAAATTGGTGAGGTTTCCTTTTAGTGTGTATGCTGCATGAAAGTGCATCAGTGGTAATCAGGGTGCATGTGCAGAACTGAATAGGTTGCAGAATGTGTGTTCAATTATACTGCCATTAACAGTATTTGGAATTAATTTACTTTTCAGAATTTATCAAGGAACAGGAATTTCAAATTTTGACCAATTCAACATTTTTAATAACACATTATCTTACAAGTATCCTATCACCTGAGAACATGAAGGTAAAAGAATTGTTCAGGATATTAATATAGTAAGCTAATAACCCATATTTATTTCCTTCTGCAGTAATAAAAGTGAATTGCAATTTAGTAGAATAAGAGCATTTTCAAAAATTGCATTTTATTCTAATAAACTAATGACTAGTTTTCCATCAGGTCAGTGTGTTTTGTAGGAAGTTTCATTAGTTAGCAGAGCACAAGTTGGTTCTAAATCAAAAGATGTTCTTTGAAATTGAGACTTGTTTCAGTTGTGAACTTAAAGGAGATGGAAAAAAATGTAAACACTTGAAGTGTGTCCATCTTTCTCTTAACTGGATTTCCCACAGAGAAAGAGATAAATAAGTAGTTTTCTCTAGATTCTTTACCTAGTTTGTTCTTTATCTAGTTTGTTCTCTTGCTGTAAGGCTGACTCGCTGTTTAACTCTTGAACTTCTACACAACTGGCTGTCTGCTGACAAGGTGATGTGAAAAAGTTTAACAAACTTACTGTTAGTTGCACTGATGACTTATCTTCAAGGGCCTTTTGTGCTTGTTTCTTTTGTAAAATGCTGTTTATATGTTTTTACTCTGTGAAGTTAGAAGCAAAATCCTGGCACGTAGCCTAATGATGGCTGTTTCATTTAATTTGGGATAAAAATAATTGAGATGGACTACAGATGTATGTTTCCCCACCATATTAAACAAATCTTGAAACTACAAAAGTTGTTCAGCACTGAAGTCAATCTAGCTTAGAAGCTGACCAGTATCCCTCTTTATGTACTGCTTAATGGGTAAAAGTCATGGAGTAGATGTTTTTTGCAGGATTGGAATAATTTCTAATGTCAGGAATATAACAGAACTATTACTTGTTGAAATAACAGAAATGGTATGTAGAAAATGTTATATTACTTTTAAAGAAATAAGTGCATGAAATAGCCACAGCTCTAACTTGTAGGGTCTAACCAGTTAGATTTATGTTCCAAGAGTCATGAATTTCTAGTGATCCACCAGCTTTCACAGTAATAGATTAGAATCCCTGTTGTCTAAAAAGAAATCATCGCTTGCATAGACCTTTGTGGGTTATGGTGTTTCTTTTAGACATGTTCTCACTGATCAAATACAGCTTCTCCTTCAGAAATGAAGGGATAACAGAATATTGTTTGTTCTTATTTTAGTGCTTTTGTTCCTGATATATCTGGATACAGCATGCCAAACATGAATTGATAAGAATATTGTTGGCAAAATCTTACGATTTTTGGGTTTTGTGAAAGTCAGTTGCAAGAAAAATTTAAATGGTAATAGAATTTAACCTCTGACACTATGGCTTTTCTGCAATGAAGTAGAGGAAGTAACTTTGGGTAGATGCTTCTTCTTTCCCATCAGCTGCTGAGAAGCAAAGCATGTTCTGCTTCTGTCACTTCTTGTATGTAACATATATAAATTGCTATTGAAAGACACTGATAATTTGTGTGTTTGTTTAATTGAGGAACATGTGCCAAATTCTTTTACGTTCTGGGAAAAACATCAATCAATCTGTAAAAAAATAACATAACAGTGATCAGTTGGATTTAATGTTGAAGTAAATGCTTACAGTCCTTGTTCTTAGCAATGTGTTGGCAGTGATTCTGTTGTCTTAAGAAATGGTGTGTAAGGTTACATTTGGGATATAATTTGGCATTACAGTTTGAATTCAATACAGGTCATTTAGGTTTCGGTGCATCAAAAAAAGTCTCAAACTCTGGAAGATTTTGGAGCCAAATAGCAAAGAAACCTTTCAAAGCTACTTTTACTTTCTGTGCTCTGGAGCAATAATCAAAGTAGTTCCAGGAAAATGAGTTTCATATTGTTCTGAGCCTAACTCTGACCCAAAGCTGATAAGATCAGATCTAAGTGCTGGAACGTCTCTGGAAATTTTAGCTGTCTAGTTAAGAGCATAAGGCTGTGGCCAATTTTCTGCAGCTACATTCTCTCTTTCATGGTTCTACCATAATTACAGGTTTGATGAGGTATTGTTGTTATGTTGTGGGAAGCTTTTTACTTCATTGCACCATTTTATTTGGGATCCCAGCATAAAGGTTTCTTACAGGCCCAAGTCTGTAAACCTCTGCTGACCAGAATTCAAATCTGCACATAGTTTTGTTATACTTCCATTAAATATTTTTATATTTGACTATTTCTATATGGTTTACTACAAAATAAGTTTGTGTTCTTAAGGTGATGGGTATGTGTTCCATGAATTATTCACATGATTTATTCTCAAGTACTTTTGATTTAGATGCATCCAAATGTTTTCATTTAAGTGGCAACTGTAATTATATCAATAAATATACAGCATCCAGTCATTCTTGAGGTGTCATAGAGAATTTAATAATGGCTTCTTTTTATGTAAAGGTTTGTCTGTGCTACTTGTGGATATACCACAAATGTTAAGGTGTCTATTTTTCCCTTGCTCTCAGTTTCAGGGTAGCTTGCATTTAAAAGCAAGTAGCAGCTTGCTTCCATTTGTTACCAAAATAACATGGTAGGAGCAATCAGTTTCAATTGCTGCTGATAATTATAAGGTGAAATAATTGAGAATATAGAGAAAAGGAGACTGTGAGCTGTATTTGAACTCAGTACTTAAGCAATAAAAAATTTATCAAACTGCAAAAAATAAGTCATTTTAACGAGCACATTCCAAAGGTGCTGGATTTATGAGGAGACCCCAGGAAACTTTGATTGAAATTGCTGTCTCTGATTGTAGTTCTATATTTTATTGGTGCCATATTGTGAACAGTGCTGCTGCCAAAGTGAATGGGAAGGCAGCATAACAGAGAGAGTTAACCCAAAAGGTTACTTCTTTTTATAATATCCATGATGTATTGCATTAAAAATGCTTTGAATGGCATCCTATTTGCAGTTTTCAGAAAACATTTTTCTTAAATTAAGTTACGATTTATCTGAACAGGGTAGAAAATATGAAAGCCCCTTGAAGAGTTTAGTATTGATTTTTCTGAGTGTTTGCTAGCTCTTGTTTTCTCATTTGTGTGCTCCTTGATGGAAGGGCCTAGAGCTGCTGCTGAGCCAGAGCTTCAGTTGGATGAGAACTGCAGCAGTGAAGGGTGGGAACTTGGGGACTGTAAGAATTTTCACTTAAGAACCTTTAGATTGGCTCTTTAATAGGCTTTGTCTCTCTGCTTCCTGAATTTTGACAACATTTCATTGACATAATAGTTAATAAATTGTCTTAATTTTCTAAAGGCTGCCCCCAGCTAAACAGCCTGCAGTAACCAAGTGAGATAAATGACATGAATATTCTAAAAGTATGAGTTTGTAGTCACACTTTGTATGTGCCTCTTATAATAAGAGCTATACAACTTTAATATTTTTCTTCTAGAATTAAATTAAGACAAAAGTTTTAAAATTACTACATGAAAGGACATTTCAAGTGGACAGTGAAATGGACACAATTACTAAGTTGTAAGCAAGAATTGGGCATGGTGCATAGTTAGTTTCAAACTGTTCACTGCTGTTCTGTGCCAACTACTTATTAAAACTTCATCCCTCCTTTGTCAAAATGCACTGTTACTTTAGCTGTAAAACTGTTACACCATAGCTCCCAAATACCTTGTTATAAATGCTGACTGTATCTTTCAATTTATACTGCAGTGAAGTAAGCTTATGAAAATAGTTCTGAGGGATTAAGCTCTAAATGCTATTTCTATGCAGTGGATTATTTTTCCCCAAGCTCAACACGTTCATGTTGCATAATGATAAGAAAAGTGTTGTGACAAATGTATTGAAGCTTCATTGGCTCTTGCACATGTTATCTAGCATGTTTGACTAGTAATTTTGAGAAAAGAATGACAGAGATGGCTCCAAGATTTGCTTTGTTGGTCTAGACTGTGTTTTGTAACCATTATTTCACCTTACTTTGTCTCAGTTTATGATTTGGTGAAATTACAAGTATATAAACAAGTGAAATTGTTCATAAAATGCTTTGGCATTTTATGACTTGAAATTCTTTCAGAAGTTATCTATCATATCAGTGTTGCTGCATTTTTTTATTTTTTATTTCCATGCTTGTAGTTTTAGTAATGAAAAAAATTCAGTGATGTTTAACTAAAACTCCCCTCTACATGTGCTTAAGAATTTCAGAAAACCTTGAGTTCATTACCAGCCTTGACTTGATAAGCCTTCGCTTGGTAGTTAAGTTAAAGTTTTCATCTTGGTAAAGTTGGTTGCAAAAAAATTCTTGATCTCATATGGCTTTTTTTCCCCTTTTACCTATTGCATACTTTTGAATTTGGAGGTGATGATTATAGCAAATGGAGACTATGGACTCTTTAAGTCTATTAAGATTGTACCAATATGGGATATCTTTTAGTCTAAACTGGACTTTGTATTACGATTCTTCACTGTTCTCTCATTTTTGTGGTCTCTTTCTCTCTCTCAAGATTCAGCCGTAGAAGAAAGCCATGAGCAAGGACTGAAGGGAAGAGACCCTGCTGTTTGGCACGTAGGCTTGAAGGTAGCATGGGACATAGAGACACCTGGATTGGCAGTACCACTTCACCAAGGAGACATCTACTTGATGCTTGGTAATTTTCAAGGACTAAGAAGTTGGACTTTCTGTTGAAAAGAGAGAAAATTACAGTTACGTTAAAATAAGTTGCCATACTTTCCTATAGTTCCAGCTATAGCTGGGACTTTTCTTATTTAGGAAAGCATTAAATCTGTCTGGAGTATATATTAAATTCCTCCTACTCTGCCTAATTCCAGAGTGTTCTGGGAAACTTTCTTTCTTAATGTTTCTTTCACCTTACAGCTAAGAAAGAGATAGTCTTTTTTCAGCTTTTCTGTCTGTTGTGCAGTCAGAATTACTAGTCCAAGTTAGGCTTCAGACCATAACTAGAATTTCCCCAGATCTTGCCAGAAGTTGTGCTGTTACCTGTCCCATCCTATTGTTTCTTTTTGTATTCTTAATGCAGTTTTTCTGAGCATCTCTTACGTTCAACAAGTAAATTTCTGTTCTTCGGCTTGACTTATTAAGTGTAGTTATTATTGTATGTAAGATGTGAATGAATGTCATAAAGTTTTCTGGTACCATGGTTCTTCAGTCATTGTGCCAATCTGTGGATATTTCATTAGTCACCAGTTTTACACATGACACTTCTCTCCTTCTGCTACTATGTCTATATTCAAACATGCTGTTTTCTAGTAGTGGGATTATACTAAGATCATAATGAACACAGCTGTCTTACTCCAAGAATGAGTCTCAGTGTCTCAAGCGTAGAGGATTAAAAAAAGAAAATTAAATTGAGTTAATTTGCTTGAGCAGCTGAGCTCATGTGCTAAGGTTTATCCATTGAAAGAAACGAAGCGAGAACTGTTGCTAAGGTTTGTTGGCACAAAATCTGTTTCTTTCTTTTTTGGCTTCTGTTTCTCTTGCTTATCATTTTTTGTTAAAATAAATTTAGTATTAAATCTCACAAAAATAAGAGCTAGGCTTCTGACAGCATCATGTTGGCCTGTTTAGTGTCTTGGCTTGACAGACATCATCTCTGAAGGCTGAGAGCGCTTGCAGAGCTCCTTATGTGTTTATGGTGTGGAAGGCATAGTCTGTGGAATGTCCTTAGAATTACTTGTCACACTCCCAACTTTATGGGCAGTCTTGAACTTTACCTTTCACAGTTTATAAACTAAAAACAATACCTTTATAAGCCATCATAAAAACCATGTACCATTCCCTTAGTTATCTCATCAAATCTTCTTTACTGTCATCAGGGAAGTGTCGTGTAAAAGTACTGGACTAACTGCTCTGAAGTATGTTCAGACATGGAAAGATCAGGTGTTAGGATGTGAGATCCTTTGGCATCGTGGTCTGGATGTGCCTCCCTTTTTTCTTAGGGTATAAAGTAGAAGCCTAGAGGGAAAGAGGGATGGTGAAAATAAAGTTTAAGTGGCAGCTAAAGATGCCTAGAAATTCCTGTTATAATCTGTTTTTGTGCAATAGCAGTTAGGGCATCAAGTAAACTTCTTATCTAATCCTTCCTGACTGGAAACTTTAAGCATATAAAGCAATGCTGGCCAACAGATTCAGAAGGTATTTAATAAAAGAAGGGGACTAACTTTAGTATTTTTATTGCAAAATACTGTAGATTGTAGTTGATTGAGTTACCAGATCATAAGGGTGTTTTTTATTCCCTAGTGGAATTTATATAGTAACTAAAGTATTTTCAGAGATTCTATATGAAGGGTAGATCAGAAAGTTAGTTTATTTAATGAGTAACATCATGAGCATGTTTAGATGGAAACAAAGGATATATTAAACATTCTTTTGAAGATGTGTAAATCATTTTCTTATTAATACTTTTGAAGAGCTACAGATTTGAGCTCTGTAGGCCAGGTGTTTTTTTAATCTCTTCTGCATTTTCATAGTCTTTGTATTTCTTTTCAATTACTTGGAAAAAAAATGACTTTTCTAAATAGTCTTAGAGGGCATTCTCAAAATGGCCCTTTTATTAGGTTTCTTTGTGTAGCAGAACTGCCTTTATAATTTTGAATTAGGGTGAAAGACAGTATAAGGAAACATACATAGTTTTAGTGTATTTTTTACTGCTCAGATTTTTTGCACTAACTTTTAAGAGGGGGCATCTTGAGTTTGCCATCTAAAAGACAAAGTATGAAAACACTGCAAAAAAAGAAACCTGGCAATAATAATAAAAAAGATTAATTTCTTGTATGCTTTTGTACATGCTGTATTTCAGAAACTCATTTCAGTAAGGAGAGTTCTCTTACTGGCATTATGTTAGAAGCAGTGGCAGAATGCAAGACATCTAGAAAATGGAGCATGGAAGAGTCCTGCAGCTGGTGGTACACGTACAGGCACTGATTGATAGGACTGGGAGGATTGGTTGTGACCACCACTGACTCATCCACCCTAGCACAAAAGTCAGCCTCTCTGTAGGTCTGTTCTTCCAGTTTTTTGAAATGGTGTATTGTTACTGCTTTATAGAATGTTGAAAATGCTGAAACGTCACATTCAATATGTTGCTTATAATTTATAAAAGTCAGGTCCTATCAATTCCTGTACCTGTAATACCACTAGTATTTCCTGTGGTACACACAAATCTATAAAAGAAAGTGTGGTAACTGGATATTTCGTACAGTAATGTGCAATTACAGTAACTTGTAAATCAAGATCAATGGGTATAGCAAAGTAACAAAAAAAAAACCTCATTTTTTTCTTTTTAGCATTTCTAGTAGATGTTTAATAATGTTTCTGTTCCTCTCTTCATTGGCTTTTTAAATGGTTTTGGTTATTCTGGGGAGGAATTTAGTAAAATGTCTTATTTAAATTTACATCTTCCTTCTCAGCAGCTCTCTTCAGATAAAAACATGAGCCATAATTTAGATATACATTAATACTAAATGTAAGTTGATCACATCCATTCTTCTTTTAATCTATTACAATAATATGAATGTATTTTTGTAAGAAAAACCAACAAAAACTCAAAATTACTTTCAGTAAGACAGATTTTTTTAAATAATTGTTTTGGCTTTTCTTAATATGAAGAAAAAAGTCTGGTGAATGGCTGCAAGTCTGCTGCCTAAAAATTCAAATCTAAACTTTATATCACTCATGAAACGGAAACACTTTAGCTCAATTTAGAATAATATATTGGTCTGCAGAGGAAGTGCACACTGAACTCTGCTGCCTCAAGTACACAGTCAAGGGGTGTCTAATATGAAACGTGTTGGGTGCATGCAATAAATCCAAAGCGCGTGGAGGTGAGCAAAGGGCCCCATCTGCTCTGTCCTAGAGCATGCTTAACTAGGCTTGTCATGGTCCTACTATTAAATTGGAATTTTTCCCCTAATCTTTGAGTTAGACATGACCAGATTTGCAAGCAGATTTACAATTTTCACTAATTTTCCTACCATGACTTCAAAACATACTTAACAAAAATACATTCTGGACTCTTTCAAAGGCAGATTTACTTTTCTGCAGCTGTTTCCCATAGATCAAGCTCTTGCTTGAAGGTTAGGGTTTTAAAACAGCATGAAGATGAACTTTGAATCTTATACCACTCCCCATCCCCAGCAAATTACAGTTTGAGAAGCATCAAAAAATTATTTTCATAACCAACCAGAAGTAGGCTGCACACATTGCAGAGGTTGGCTTGTGGTAAAAGATAAGTACTTAATGGAAACACTTCCACATGTATATAGTGACTCATTAAACAATTTCTAAGTATTTAATCTGCTTCTATTTTCACAAACTAACTTGAACCCTCTTTGCTCTTTAGCATCTTGAATGTGTTGGAGCTTTTCACCCCCCTCATTTTTTTGAGTCCACATTTAATTCGAATGGTATATTCCCTACTATGAAGACTTAGACGTCCAGAAATGTATTTGTCATTACCAAACTTTGATCATGAAGTTTGAAAACTCTGACATATTTCTTCTAAATTCATTATTTTTAGTTTTTAGACTTTTAATTAATTCTGTTTTATTTGTGCATTGTTTTCTTGTTTATGGTAGTTAAGAAAATTAATAGCAAAAGTCCATTTCACTGCTGTTTACAGATTCTTGTGGTGATTAGAATATGAAAGATTTTGCCCGTGCTTTAAACACCACTGTTCCTTTTATTTGCCTCTTGAAATAGATAAAAGACAACTGTCTAAAAAGTTCAGGAGGAGCACTTTAGAGAAGATAGAACAGACTATATAAATCTCTTGATAATTCTGGGAGCCATTTTTTGTTGTGGTTTGTGTTTTCCTGGGAAATACCTCCAAATAGTAAGTTTAGGGCCTTTAGCCCCCACTCCTTTAAGGATTGGCTAAGAATTTCTCATCTTTCTACCTTTTATTTGTTATGTTGCAATATTCTGCAGGGACATGGATGTAGAGTCATTGTTGTTCTCAAAGAGCTTGGCTCCTCAGCTCACTAATAATTAGTTCATTAGTAGAATGAGAATTAAGTGTATGTATTTTATTTCAGTGTTTGTACATAGACATGTCCATTAGTCTGTTTTTTGATAAAGGCTGTATAAGCACAGGGCTATCAGTGCTGCTGGTAGAGCCCAGGTAATTCAGCTGTCAGAAGAAAGCCCAGAGTGGACAGAGCAGGGGCAGGGACTGAGAACAGGATCAGAGAAAAGGGAGGAACTGTCAGTAGTTTAAAGGAGATGAGAGGACTGTGCTGAGGTTCTGTGCTGGAGGGATGTCTTTTTGGAAAATGAGAGACATAAAACCCCAGATGTCAGTACAGTGCAGGGAGAGACAGATCTCTCATGTGAACTTGTCTCCACAATTAAAAATTGAATATGCAACATGCAGATTCCAAAATGTATTTGCTATCTGTAAGTAACAGGAAAATCACTGAGGAGTTTTACTGATGGGGGGGTCCCACATAGAGAATAGTAGCCTATGTGGCTACTAAAACTACTGAAGAGTTTTTGTTTTGCAAACCTCATGGGTCAGTGCTTAGTCATGTAAAACGGAGGCTGACTCCTTAAGAGTTGTTTTTTACTGAACTCCACAAGAGCACTATGGTACTTCCAACATGGGTACCCAAGGAATGAAACACCTTTGGTTTGGCTCTAAAACCAAAATAGTATGCTGGGTGTAATGTTCTGTATACGAATAAAAGCTTTTAATGCCAGATGGACAACAGCCAGTTTAACAAAGAGTGATTTTTCTTTTCAGTTAATATATATATTTAGGTGAAAAAGAAAGCATATCTTTGCCACAATCTTTTAAGACCAAAAATGTATTTTTTAATATGCTTTGGGGCATGCAGTCAATGAAGGTTCAATTATTTTTGTGCAATTAGAGTTTTAGATTAATTGTAAACTCTTAAAATTACAGGCTTCTTTCTGAGATTCATGAAAGATTAGAGACAGCTGGAAGCAAATCCAAGGTGGAGCTCTACAATGAAAGATTTGCCAAGGGTTTGAATAAAGGTGCAAATCAAAATGTACTAAGTCTAACTCTATGTTTGCTACATACAACCACAAAGAATGGACACTGAAAAGGGTAGTGGAAGTGTTTAGGTTTGTTTTCTGACGCAATTCTTGAAAGTGATTGTGGTATTTAAATATTGTGATGTCCAGAGATGATAGTATTCTATGGCCCTTGCAAGACTGGGGTCTGTGCAATTTACCTCATATGTGTCTATAGGAAATAGTTTTTTCTTAAATTCTTTTTTTTTGTTTTGTTTCGTTTTGTAGCATTTTTTTGAGAACTTTCAGTATTTTTTAGTGATTTTAGGGAAAGAGATTGTAACCTCCAAGTTGTCTGTTTAGTCTCCCCAGCAGTCTAGACTCAGTAGTCTCCTCAAGCTTTGGAGGAATTAATTTGTTTTGTTGAACTTTCCCTATAAGAGGTGGGAAAATGCCACTTCTAACTGTATAGGAGAAAACTAGTGTAAGTAGAAATATTTCTGACTCCAGGATAGTGAATAGTTATTGTGCTCTGCAAAACATTGGAGCTATGTGACTGAATTCTCTAAGTGTTAAAGCAAGAAAAGTAGTGTGCTTAATTCATATTCAACTAGATTAACTTTTATTAAGTATAGTTTTTCCCTGTACTTAAGGTTTTCTAATCTGTCCCTAGATGATCTCAATATGACACATCAGCACTGTGTTCTGGCTGGTTTATCACCTCGGTTCAGCTCAACTCACAGGGTGGCAGATGTAAGTATCAAAAACGTTTCACTGTTTGTTCCCTGGTAAAACCAATATCCTGGTGCCATATGTGCAGCACCATGGTGTCTTACCAGAATTGTGGTTCATGTTATGATTATGATCAAACTATTTTCATTAACTACTGCTGTTTATTTTTGATGGAGGTACACTCGGTTCTGTATTAGTAGTTGGCCTTAACTCCCAGGTAGGCTTATCAGATGTGAATTGAGAATGTGCTGCACCACACCTCTTGGATTGCTGATGAAATGTAGTTGAGAAATACAAATTTTCTGAAGTGGCTATATTTAAGTTTTTATTGTATCTTTGTAGTCTTCAAGAGGAACATTGGAATACATACTTGGACAGTGTGAACTGGCACTCCAGAATTTACAGACAGATTCTGATTCAGCGGCTTGGTCTTTGAAATCACTGGAAGCTGCAGTGGTGAAGCAAGTAGAAGAAATACATAATGAGGTGAGATGATCTGCACTGACAGTACTTCAGCCAGGTCTGAGCAGTGCAGTCTCCTCATGGAGTTAATGGCAATGAAGTGTGTTCAGCTGCTTACGAGGCATTGCTTTGTACGAGTTTGCAATGTGGCTTTTATGACTTTTTTACTTGGGTACAGGAATTGGGATTATTGTGTAATTAGATTATTTCCCTTCTTAAGATCCCTCTGCTGGTAAAGTAGGAGAGGTTTCACAAAATACTACACCAGAACTGACAGTGTGGTGGTCAAACACTACTCTAGCACTTCTCTAACAAAAAGGAAGAGAGAGAAGGGATTAGAGGATTAGAGGGAAAGGAGCAGGTAAATTTTTTCAGTTATTAATCCCTGGTTTTTGTTGAACCAGGTTTTTACATAACACCATGGGTGGCACAATTGTGACTGTGGGCTCTAAAGTATGTTCTGAAGAAAATACAGTGGAAATAATTGTGAAGAGCATAATTAAGCAGGTCGTTTAGTGCTACAAAAATGCAAATGTATAAATGCACTTTGACAGGATTCCACTGAATCCTGGCAGTGCTTTCTTGCTTGGAGCTGTGCTGTATTTCTACTAAGATAAATTAGAAGTACATAGGTCATTTGCCTTCAAATTTGAATTCATGTAAAATGTTTAAATTGCTGTCTGCTGAGCAATATAATATTGTGTTGTGCTACTAAAACTTTGTAGAATGCATTTTTATCTGTATTGTGTTTACAGCTGGTAAAATGGAGCATAGTGTTGGTGAAAGATTTGCGCCCTTGACTTTTACCAAAACAGCTCCTAGGGCAATTTAAAGAAGTCTGATGCATGCAGGGGTTTACAAAACATTAATCAGGCTCAGTCCATAAAACTACACGCATATGTGGTTTGCACAGCAAGGGCCACAGGCACAGCTGGTGTAAATTTGCACGGGTCCTTTAACATCAAAGCCATGTGCTGTTTACATCAGGTGAGAGAGTAGCCCCTGGTGTTTGCAGTCACCTGAATAATTTTGCAATGTGACATACAGGGATGTTTCCTGTTACACATATGGGATATACTGTAACAGCAGCCCTTGTTTAACTTGTACATATTGTGCACTTAGTAGACACACTGATCTATATTTAATTTGAAAAGAGACTACCCATCCACCTATTTTACTATTCCTTTAATTTTTTTTTCTTAATTTTTTATCCCAAGGTCAAATCTTCACTTGCTATTAGAGTGCTACTTAACTTTCATTTATTGCTGCACAAGTAGACACAATTTCTAGAGGCTTATCTCCATGGTAAATGCCTATTTCTTTTTCAAACATCACTGAGCTGAAAATATAAAGACCTGTGAAGCTAATGCAGCTTTTCTTGCATATAAAAGCTTCCTACCTTCTTGTATGAGAGATCTTTGTCCTTTCAGGCACTAATACAGGTTTTAGGTTCAAACTTTATCAAGCAGGTGGAAGAGCAAGAGACTGTTTTGTTTCTTTAAAGAATCTAACTGCTTACTGATGAAAATGAGCCTTTAATTTCACGCTCTTAGTTTAGTACCAATTTTTAATGCAAAATCAAAATAATAACTAAAATAGAAATCTCTGTAGGATTGATGGAGAGCTGCCACCCAGTTTCCCAGTTTTGCCTGTGCATTTCTGGTAAACAGCTTTCTGTGCTATTAAGCTCCTTGCAATTCTTTTCCTCTTCCTCTCAACCAGAGATCATGAGCTTGAAATGATATAGTATCTAGAGGTGATGATGTTGTATTTTATTTTTAAATATTGTCATAACTGAAGTTCTTCAGTTTTAACTCTTATAACTAGATGCAGCCATTCTTCTTGGTTCTTCATCTTCCTGAAATGCTACGGGTTCATTCTTTTTACCCCCTTACTGCTACTTCCAAAGTGATCATCAGAGAACATTAACCAGAACAGAGCCATCCCAGTACCGAGCTAAAATATACTAGTTTAGCAGATTCGCAGTCTGTGCTGGAATTAACTGCTCTGCCAAATCAGGCCTGGATGAATTATCTGTATCTGCTCAAGGGAAAAAGCCTAAGAGTGGGTCTGAAAGAATGAGGAATGATTCTGTGCCTTCACTTTTGTACTCCTGGGCAGGAAAATTGACTTGCTTTGCTGATAAAGTGTGTTTGAACTGAGGATATGAAGCATAGGTGGAGACTTCATTTTTTTCCAGTTTTGTGGGGGGCAGAGAAATCTCTAAAAGAGTATGTGGGGGGGTGTCTTTACTGGATTTCCCAGAGTTCATTTTTCAGGACCCTGTCTTGGATGTCTTGACAGAGATATTCCTGTTTAAATAGTAAGATGCTAACCTGAGGAGGATTTAAGCATCTTTAGTGGGCAGCCAGGTGGAAGTTTAGTATTTCTTTAAACCTAGCTTTGTTGTCATGGTCTCCCTCACTAAAACAGCCTTCAAAGGAATATCTGAGTAATTGCAAGGTGTGTGCTGTGTGTTAGATGTGTGAGTCACTTCGCTAGCAGTGTGTACTTTGTAGTTGTAAGTAAAGATAACCTTAATTAAGGGTGTTCACAGGCAGTTTGTCTGTGTAGCTTATGGCCTTGCAGTCTGAACAAATCCTTCAGTGGCAGAGGTGTAGAATGGTGAACAGATGTAGTTACCTGGCAGCTCTGGAGTACAATAACCTGTAAAATAGCCTGTGCAAGTACAATAGACTATACTTGCACACAGTCACAATCAGATTGTTGTTTGGTCAGGAATAATTTATCCCAAAAGAAATTATCTTGCACAATTCTCTGAATGGAAATGTCTTGCTCCTACTACTACTTTTCTCCTGCTTGGCTTTCCTAAACATAACCAGCAGCTGAGTATGTCCCGAACAGAGCTACAGGGCACCTGGTGAAAACCCCTGGCAACTAAATTCTTTTTAAAGAAACTAAATACTGCTGGACAGATCATGTAAATACTCATACATATAAAAATAAATCGGCAGAAGAGATCTTCACCAGCCAGTTCCTCACATTTCAAAACAAATTTTCTTGCTCTGACTATATGCAAAATCTGCTGATAGTTCATGTTGTGTGAGGTCCTTTCAAGGCTTCTGTATTTGCCAGCACCAAACTAATATTCAGATGTTCTCAGTGTAGTAAAACACCAGAGGAAGTCATGGGATTGTGTTGAAAATATGGCAGGTTTCAAACTAAGTCCTGAAGTTTGAAAGGTAGGGGTTTGTTCACATCAAGGTATTTGCTCAGCTGTGATAATCAGATCCTGATTACCATAATTAAAGCTAGAGACTGAATTAGGTGCCCTGTTGCTTGTGAGGTACTCACTTTTGCCTACAGCAAATGTTTTTATGGCAGCAGTAGATAAATTGAGCTTGGAGAATGGCCGGGGAGGTAGAAAGGCTGGGCTAGCTGAGTTGAAGGGATGTGGTGTTAGGCACTGAGGTCACGGATGGGAAAGGGAGAGGTGTAGGCAGCCAAAGGAAGGTTAATATGTTTTAGCACATTACAGTGAGCTGACAGCATGGTTGGTGGCTAGCTAGTATGGCAGAGAGAAAATATAGATCACCTTCATGTGTGGCATTTAATAATCAGTACTTTTAAATAATTGGCTGAGGAGCATTGCCTCACAAAATGTCAAATGCTACTGTTGGCCTTTTACTACCCAGTATTGACAGTAACCTAAAAATGGCCTTTAATCATTGCTTAAAAGACAACTTGCAAATATGTTGAGATCAAACATATGAGGCCTGATTCTGAACTTACTTGCACAGATGTAAGTTATAAGTGAAAGTCAATTATAAGATGAAAATTTTTCCTCAGGCACTCAGCCTATATATTTTTATATGTAAATATGTTTAAGCTGTGTCCTCTTCAGTCATGTAAAATACTTTCTAATGATAACTAAAGTTAGTTAGTTAGTTACTAGTAAAGTTAACTAAAGTTCTCATGTATGGGAGTCTCCAAATTAAAACTGACAAAATTATAAGCAAGAGCTGCTAACTTGAGATTTTTGTCACAGAAGATGAATGTTCTCTAACTTCCATTCCAATAAGGGTAGAAATGAGCTTTTTGTCTCTCTCCAGTATTTAGTGTTGAGGTTTTTTACTGGCACAGCTTCTCCTGTGCATGGAAGGAGACAAGCCAGGAGGAGCGAGTTCCTGCTACAGAAAAAAGTTACTGCAGAAGATAAATCATGTCACCCTTGCTTCATCAAGATAATTTTTTCTCAGAATGAACAGTTATCTGTTCAGAGGTCATAGTTCAGAGCAGACACTTGTCAAGCAGCTTGGTGGCCACCTTGGAAGGTGAAACATTGCTTTTGTCCCCAAGACCAATTTATTAACCCAGGTTAGAGCTAAACAGAGATGCTGTGAAATGAATGCAGAGCAGAGTTTGATAGCTGTGTGAGACACCAGTCCACATCATTAAACAGCCTCTTGTTGCAGTTAGGTGCACACTGACCTCTGATAAGACCAGCTAATCCTGCAGAAAATGAATTAGCTTGTTGCAAAACTTTGTCTTAGACCTAAAAAGCGACTCTTTTATGTCAAATTATATATATTTTGTATGGGATTTAAATCTTGGCCAATATGCCAGACTGCAATTAGAGTGAAATTACATAGATTATTGCAACAAATCAATATGATTAGGTAAAAATCAGATTGACTGAAATAGATCTATGATGAGTCATATTTTAACATTGATTTAAATAAAAATAATTTTTTTTCATTGATTAATGGCCCCATGATTAATGTCATGGAACCAGTTTGTCAGACATGACATGTTAGAGGCCAAAAAACTGAAAAAGTAGTGAAGGAAAAAAAAGAGTTCTTAGAATTCTAATTGAATGATATGAATTGAATGATATGCTCAGCTATCCCAAAGCTGCATATACTGATTTTTTTTTTTTACCAAACCATGACTGGGTCCTTCATGCCTCATTAATATTATAGAGGAAGCACAGTTTCCTTCAGCTTTATTTTTTTTTTTTTCTTTTTAGGAAGGATGTCATCAAACTTCTCTGCTAAAAAGTCACTGGCTAGCAGTCAGGATTTTTTAAGCATTTTAAGATCTGTATCAGCCAACTAATGTTATATTTTACTAACAAATTTGCTTTAATATTCTTTTTATACTATTTTTTTTTATTGTAATCTTAAATGTATTGACCAAACATTTAGTTAATGTTAACTGGACCACGTTCAGATGTCTGTACTGTTCAGTTTTCTCTTGCAGGAAAGGGAGCGTTAGATGACAGCTTTGGGCAGTTTTCTTTATTCTTTCACCTTGGTAGGTTGTCTTTGTTTGCATCTTCAGAGTTGAGCAGGGCTAAACAAATCTTCTTTGTGGTACAAATAATGATTAAAGCAGCTTTGAACTCAGTGTGAAACATAACTTCCACAACAAAGGTAGATACGGAGTTCTAAAGATGAGAACTATGGATTAATCTTAAAGAAAAGCACATCTCTGGTAACTGGGCTGTCTGGTGAAGGATGAGAGGCTGTGATTCCTTGTCTGCCACCCTCTCATTCCATAGCAACTGGGCTATATTACTACTGCAAACTTTTTTCAGTCTTCTATGACTGAAACAATTTGAAATCCACAGTGTTAATCACAATAAGCCAGAGTTGGCACATATTTGACTGGAATTTTTAATGTTTGTTGTACATGTACATCATGTAAAAAACAGGGGGGGAAAAAGAGAGTTTTGTACCTCTCTGTGTTTGAATAGAGTAGCTCAGGTCACAGATGGATGTGGAATATAAATAAACAGCTGGGTGTAAGGGTGTGTTTTGAAATTACCTGCTTTAGTAACTGTCTCCTTTTCTATGGGACTGTTCAGGTGTAGCTGTATTCTTGCATTACCCCATTCCTGCCCCAGATAAGGACTGTGGATATTTATGGTGCCATATGCTTTTATCTTGCAGGTTGAATTTGAGTGGCTTAGGCAGTTTTGGTTCCAAGGCAAGAGGTATTTGAAGTGCACTGATTGGTGGCTTAAGCCTATGGCTAAACTGGAAGAATTTTGGAGAAAACTGGAGATTATGGTAAGTACTAGTTTTAAAGTCTAAAGCCTCTAGGGCTTAATTCTGAGAGCAGTCACAATTATGTTTTTAATTGTACTGTAGTAATGGGTTTTAGACTTTATTCAGAACATATGAGAAGCAGAATCAATGTCAGCCTTTCACTGTCTCCTCTTACTTTTATCCCCCAGTAGCCAGAAGAAATGTGAGGACAATCAGATCCAAAACGCCAGGATTTTAGTTAGTTCTTGGCTTTGCTTGTTTTTAAAGTTTGAAAGCCTCATAAAAGCCTCATATGAGCCTTTTCAAGCCTCACAAGATGACAGCCATATATTACACCACACAAATGCTATGTGTTGTCAACTTTTTTGTTCAACACCCAGACAGACAGCTCTGCTAATGACAGCAGTGGTGCACGTGTCTGAGGAAAGTTGAGAACAAAATTGGTGACCTGGAAGTACAACTGTCTGTGGTTCACCTGCACACTTAAACCATAGCCAGAACCTGCAAGAGGGGATTATCTCAAGAGTAAATGTAATAATGATTTCTGGGTACTTTAAAGTACATTGTGCATTCCTTGAAAAGGGATCCAGTGCCAAACACTGTTACCCTGTTGCTGCTGCTGTCTATGCAGAGCCTCAGGTGAGAGCCTGTGCTGTCAAAGTTTGAGAGCAGTTGCTAGGGTGCCTGTTTCTGGATTTGCACTCTGAAGGGGCTGTGCTGGCAAACCCATTGTTCTCCTCTCCATCCGTCTGATCAGAAGCTGCTTCTTGGTCGTTCCTGCTGGCCACAGCATAAATGAGCCTCAGTTTGCCTGTACTGGCTTGGAAGAGTTGGTACTGTAGCGGAGGATGCTGAGTATGGTTTGTACCAGGGGTGTGTTTGAGGCTCTGGAGATGTGGTGCAACGAGAATGTGCTCTTGAGTCTCACAGGAAATACTGGGACTCAGCTGCTCAAATGATTTGTGAGCTTCCCCAGCAGTGGCTGATTTCAGACTTGGAAAACACGCCTGGAAAAGTGGGCATTTCAGTTGTGGAATTAGTTGCCACAAGAAATCAGTGAATATGGAATTTTCCTACGAAAGGAGAGAAAATATAACTTACTTATGTGTTTGGGGTTTTTTCCCCTCATTTTTGTGTTCTTGTGTGCTCACATTCTTGAATGACCCTTATAATTTAAAAAAAATCTTTTGGTTTGTTTTTCTTTCAAATGACAACTTACTCTCTTGTAACACAGGCTTAGATGAGGTAGAGACAAGAATGTTTGATATTTCATATCCATTGTGTGTTGAAAACATGGAAAAACAGCAAACTCTGGAACTCTCAAGGGTTAGGTTTTCTGCAATCGGTGTGACACTGCCATGTGTCTCTAATTAGAAACATGGTGGCGTCAGTGTATCTCCTTTCAACAGGCCTGGGGATGATATTTATCAGCAAACCGAAGCTTGGGCCAAGACAGAAGCTGCTTCTAATTTATATTTTAAGAACCGCTTTAATGTTTTATGACTTATAACATATTAATCACAATTAATTTCAGCTATTGGAGGAGACAGAAGAGACTGTTAATTGAGAATGCCTGTTTTGCTGAGTCTCTAGGTAAATTTGATGCTCGCTGTGTTCAGCCCTGGCGCTGGTTTTGGGGACAGACCCCGCGTTTTGCGCTGCGTTGCTCGCAGGGGCCGCTGGGGGGCAATGTTGAGCTGCGGCTGCAATGTGGCCCGACTGATGTGGCCCTGGAAATGCGGCTTTGCCATCGGGAGACATCCCTGGGAACATGGTGTTACCGTCGGGAATCATCCCTGGAAATGCAGCGTTACCGTAGGGATTCATCCCTGGAAACGTGGCATTACCGCCGGGCACCATCCCTGGAAACACAGCATTACCATCGGGATTCATCCCTGGAAATGCGGTGTTACCGTCAGGCACCATCCCTGGAAACACAGCATTACCATCGGGATTCGTCCCTGGAAATGCGGTGTTACCACTGGGATTTATCCCTGGGAACGTGGTGTTACCATCAGGATTCATCCCTGGGAACCCAACGTTACTGTTGGGAGCCATCCCTGGCCAGGGGAATCATCCCGCCGTCCTTCCCAGCTAGCCCTGGTCTCTGAGATTCCAAAACACAGGAAATCTATTGTGGGTTAACAAATCCAGCAGCATTTAACATAAAAAGTTCGGTGTTTTGGTCATGCTTAGCTTCCACAGCTAAGTTAAATCAAAAGGGTGTTTTTGAAGGTACCCAATGGTTTGCAGTTGATGGGTTTTTTTCCCTCCAAATTTATAATTTTAGCTGGGTGATTCTTTTTTTAAAAAAAAGAAATCAAGTAATGTAAAATGATAAAAGTAAAAATGTCTTAGAATTGTTAGTCTTGTTTTGGAAGATCTTAAAAATTTAAGCAATGTATTTTTCCTTTGTGTGTGAGCTGAATGACTTTTGATGTAGTGTTTTTGTACATGTGTCTAGAGTGATACAAAAGTCAGTCTCGGGGACCTTCTGTGTGTTTTTTTTAGGTTTTCCCCTTGTTTAATAAAGCAGCTATAAAGAAGAAAAGAAAGTTTCAAAAATGATCTCTGATTCTGCTAATTGTAGTTACTCTTCTGTCAGGGCAGAGTATCATATTGCAGGAAGTTTAGCCCAGTGTCTTCAAACCTGTGGGCTTTATTTAATATTTTTGTACGTTATAGCAAGCACACAATTTTATCATAATGTTTATTCCTGGCATTTCTTTCCCTGAGGATAGTTTTACTTAGAGCTCACTCTTGTGATGTAAATGTTAAACCTTTCATTTGAATGACATTCTGATAAAACTTCACATTTCCCACAATATTACCTCGAATTCATGAGCCATTAAATCCGAAGCAGTTTAACCAATCTTCCTTTTTTTCTCCCCCTCCCTTGAAAATATGAAGGCTATTCATATGTTGGAGGGTTTTTTTTAAAAGTCATCCAAGATTAACACGTTATCGCCTGCAACATCAGGATAAATGCTTGCAGAATTCAAAGGGAGAGTTACCATTTGAAAAAAGACCATACAGGCTTTGCTTTCTGGGTAAAGAGAAGTCTGAAAAGCTGAAATCTCATGTGATGTGAGCAAGTCTTGCTGTAGCTGTTCCGAGATTCAGCGCAGAGACAATTTGTCTCTCAGGGTCTGATATCATGCAAACCTTACAATCTGACATTTATTTTAGCTATGAAAATCTGTAACCACCACACCAAATCTGTAAGAACTGCAGAAGTCCAACAGTCGTCTTTTGGTTATTTTGTTTTAGATCGATTCACATGAGAAAAGTAAAATGTAAATCAATAAAATTATTTTTGTTTGTGGAGTGAAAAGTAAACATATATGGCTACACTTACATGTTGAATTTTAGAAGGCTTTTAAAAACATATCTAGTGTTCTTTAAAAAAAAAACAACAAAAAACCACCTTTACAGTGCTATATGGTGTGAATTGTATTTCCTGCTTTGACAGTCCATTTAGCAATGTAGTAGTGTATTTATATGGCAGTTGGCCTTAATAACCTTTATTGACTTTAGTGGGAAAGAGCCAAGACTGGCATTATTAAAATGTATCAATTTCATTGCAGTATAAAATCACAACATATATAATTATGTTAGGTAGGCTAGGCTCCATTTAATCCCACCTATTTATGCAGGAATTTGGCAAGACGAGAGAAAGCGTGGAACTGAAATGTAGAGAAAAGTGTGAGTGACTTGGAGTTACATTTAACAGCACAACTGTTTGCCTGCAGTGAAGGCACTACTTAAAGGAATGAAACATAGATCTTGAGGAAGTAATTTCTTAATGGGATAACTGAAACACAAGTAGTTGTTACACCATTTGTTTCATTTTTTTGGCGTCTTAAAAGAGAGCTGATGATAATGAAATGCAGCACACCTTTTAATTTGTAGAAGTGCAGGAGCACAAGCGTGCACACTCAGTTAAGTGGAAGGATCAAAGTGGCATTTCATGCAGACTGGTATCTTCCTGCACAACTTTTGTCTTGATTTGTAAAACTTTTTTAAAACTATCTTTAGTCTTGTTATTACTGTTATTCTCAATAACAGGCTTTTTATCGGTTTACTCAACTGAATTGAAATCAGAGAGCAAGCCTATTTATTCTGAAATTATTTTTCTTTCCTTTTTGAGGTCTGTTTCATTGTTTGCTCCTATTGCTATATATGAAGTATGTCATAGTTTCAGCTATAAGCCACTATTGTCAGGGGCTTACAGCCTGACAGTTAGAATTGAGTCTACGCTGAAACTTGAGCTACAAAATCTCAGCCCAGAGCCATTTTTTTTCCCCAAATTAAAGCAGGGGTTTAAATATGTATTTAAATCAAGAGCATTTCAGTTCCTGGATAATCATGAAAAGCTCTAAGAAAAAAATATGCTTTTACAAGGAATTCTCCTAGCTTTTGTAGACTTTGGCGCTATAAACAACTAACCAATTATTTTTTAAAAAAATAGATAATGGGATCACAAACAGGCTGGTTGGTTGGTTAGCTTCTTTCAGAAATTGCATAGCAACTTAACTGACACTTGAATTGGTTTGACCTTGTCAGCCAAAATTCCAGGAACTCTGAGGTATTATTTTAATTTCTCTTCTGGTTTTCCCGTTGTGCTCAGATACTGCAGTGTCACACTTTATTGGAGGGCCATGTGGCAATGGGTGATGGGATTTGCCTAATGTGCTGTGAAATGTAGGTACAACAAGGCAGATCAAAGACCCAGATTTTACCCTTATTTATTGTCTTTTGGGGCTCTCCTTGTCTGTTTAGGCCAGAGCCTTTAAATGTATTTTTGGCAAATTATATTTTACGTACACTGGAAGTCAGATGATTCTGGAAATGTATCTTTTATCTTAAACAACAACAACAAAACCTGATCCTGGAGACTCACACTTTATTTATTTTTTTTTTCCTCCTGGCAATAATTTCTTTGACCCCAATATTTTTAGCTGTCAGAAATGTGAGAAAGGATTTAGCATTGTCTGTAGTAGAATCATAATGAAACTGCAAAAAGAAAAAAAAAAAAGTAAAGTTGTATTGCACATCTTTGAGGAAAAAAAATATTTACAATTCTGAGGGAATTCAGACTTAAGCTTCCAAAACAACATGTGTGCTGAAAGCACAAAAGACTGTGTTTATGATTCTCTTTGAAGTGTTTCTGCAACAGGATAAGGAAAATTTTAGAAACTGTCTGATAGTGTTCAGGGTAAATACTTAAACCCCTTTAGAGAATTTCACACACAGATACTGTGCAGCAGAAAAAAGGATACTTATGTTTCCTAAAGCTGCTACAGCCTACAGCTTTGTACTTAAAGACAGAGGTGTTGAATAGAATTCTTCTGAGGATACATCCAGTGACAATATCTACGGGAACATCAGAGCAAACCAGTGGATAGCACTTTCTGTTTTTAACCCTTATGTGAGCTGGCTGAGATCTGAGCTGCGTTGATATGAACCCCTATAACATTTCTGTTACGAACTGGAATTGTTCCAAGGGCAGCCTTCCCACTCCGACAGCATTCTGGGAAAATCCCACTGGCAACCTTAGGGTTGTAATGTACGCTGGCTCAAGGCAGGAGAAGTTTAGGGCTGTTTGTGTCCCGTGGGACAGTGAGGTGCATCTCTGATGGCCCAGGTGGGAGCACCATGGGTGGGCTGTGGAGCTGTGCCCATGGTGGGGTGCTGCCTCTGCCTTCCCTCAGGTGGGTGTGCACCTGAGCTACAGGTTTGACACCTGTAGTTGTTCTTGTGCACATAACTGGACCTCAGGGAGCTGCAGATTTGGGTATACTAGAATTCTGTTGTCTTGTGCTTTCTTCTTACTGTAACAGGGCTTCTTTCTGTGATCCTCACTATTTTTATACTCCTGGATGTATGCAATTGTGTGTTCTAAATACCTGCACTTGCATGTAAAATGCAATGAGTTCTGTGCTAGTGTTTAAGGCATAAATGCATGTACCACAATCAGCAGAAATCAAATTTGTTCTCCCAAAACCTTGGATGGATATACACTAGAATAACAAAAGAGCTTTTTATCAAGTGTGTTTATTGAGGCTTATTATTTGCTGTGGAAATAATGATGTTGTAGCATCGAGCTATTGTTTTATAAGCCTCACTATTCTTTGCAAAGTCTTTCACAAGGGCGTGGAGCGACAGGATGAGGGGGAACAGTTTTAAATGGATGGAGGGCAGGTTTAGTTTGGGTATTAGGAAGAAATTGTTGACTGAGAGTCTGTCAAGGCCCCGGCACAGGTTGCCCAGAGAAGCTGTGGCTGTTCCATCCCTGGAAATGTTCAGGGCCAAGTTGGATAGGGCTTGGAGCAACCAGGGATTGTGGAAGGTGTCCCTGCCCATGGAAGGGGGGTTGGAACTATATTGTCTTTAAGGTACCTTCCAACCCAGAAGATTCTGTGATATGCTTTAATGTTCTCAGAAATCTATTTCCTTGTCAAAAAACTTACTAGAAGACCATATTTGAAGACTGGGAGTGGTATTTCTTGAAAAGAAAGTAATCAGTATCTTTAGAATTTATGTTATATGCTATGTAGACATTGATCAGTTATTACCAATATGTAAAATAATTTTTAGTTCTTATTTACTCAGTCCTAGAAGTGATCAGATAGAGAGCTTATGGATTTGTATCTATGTATATATGTTTATGGACATGCCACACAGAAAAGAAGGATTTGGTTTAGTGTTAAAACTGTGAATTACAGTGGTTTGGCAGGAATAATTTGTACTGTGATTGTTATAAACTAGGGTAAGTTGTGATTTTGAATGAAAATGAAAGCAAATGACAGTATGACTAAAATGTCACCATCTACATTGCTGTATTTTTTTTTAATACAGCTAGTGTTGCTAAATGTGGTTTTATTGCTATTGTATTTTAGTGGCTCTGTAACCACTATGAAATAGAACACAGCTGCTTTACTTTCCAAGTGGCTTTGGTAGGCGAAGGAGGTGACATCTTTTGGAAAGCTGCTGTTGCTGCATTGATACCCTTTCTTTCCTATCTGATCCTTCTAATTCCTAACAAGATCATGGGTGAATAGCATTTTTGTAATGTGTTCTTTAGCAGTTACTTCATCTTTGGCCAAATTTGCAGCTTTCGTTTTATACGTAAAGAAATACAACTTGGCTTCAGAAGTTGCTATGGAGAGCATTATGCCCTGATGAATTAGGTGCTAATTCTTTTACTGACCCTCTGTTTAACTCCTGCAAGTAACTTAGGTGTGGTTTTCAAAATCAGTCTGGCAATCAAAACATTGAGGTCTTACTTTGGTTTTGGATTGCAGACAATTTCTGATCTTAAACTTCCTCAATTAAATGAGGCTATGATTTTTTCTTTATCTGACAATTACTTATTGGCTATGTACTAGGGAGAGAACATCCTGCATTTTAAGGAAACCAAGAAATTTTTACCATCCCATAAGATGGAGCCACCTAGGAGTTGTTTGTTTTTTTGTTTGTTTGGTTTTTGGTTTTGTTTTTTTTTTGTCAGATGGGCAAATTTTGTCTGTTTCAGAAAGAGCTGACTGTGTTTTGGCTGACTCTGATTGTCTCCTGTCAGTTCCCAGGTCTCCAGGTCTTGTTCTCAGGAGCTTTTGCATGAATCTTTTTTTGCACTTTCTGTTTGTCACTACACATGCTTCTGCTTAATGATCCTGAAGCTGTAGATATAATAATGTTTATAATGTTTACAATTCTGCAGTAGGAAGATAATTACTGGCTTTTCTCAGATGTTACAAGTGAACACCAGATTTTGGCAGTTTTCCTTGGACTGCTAGTCAATCTGAACTCTATATAATTTTCACAACAGAGGCACCAATATAAAGTTTAAATGTAGCAAATTTTTTAAATTATTCCAGTAAAATAATGTCATTGTTTATCACAATCAGACTAGTTTTGGTAGGACTCATTTTGAATTTCCGTAATAGAGCAGAACAATTAAGGGGATGGTGAGAACAGGCTGGATTGTTGCTGCGGGACAGGAATGGCAGCAGTGGAGCTGTGCTCGAGATGAATCCAGCTCTGTGCTTAGCATGCAGTGATCCACAAAGTGCACTGTTAATAGCTGGGAATAGTGCATCAGTTCATGGTGTCTAGCTGCCTAGGGATCAATATCATTGTGTAATAAACTGAAGTGATTATTTTTATGTGTTTGTGTATATATGTATGCATATATACACTGCTAATAATTACATTTTAGCTCGATCTTCAAGCTGTGTGCTACATGCTAATGGATTAGAGCTTCACCAGCTAGCTAGAAGGTCAATTGTTTTGTGATGTTGTGGTGGGACTCAGCTTGGATAACTGAATTATAAGACTTTTTTACATGGCAGAGTAAGTTAACTCATTGTGATCCTTTTGGTATCCTTCTGTCCAATATTGTGCTTCCATTTCATAAAACAGAAGGTTTTGTGCTGAAATCATTTGCACTAGTAGGACCACAGAATTCACTTTTTTTACTCAAAAATAATGATTGGTTATATTGCTGATGGACGATAGAAATTATTTTAAGATTAGTTTGTACAAACCAGTTTACGCTGATGCTGTGTAGTACCACACAGAGATTGTACTTTTCAGGCTTCTGTGAGGTGATAGAAAATCTGAAAATCAGCAGAGCCTTACATTTCTTCATGTGTTCTCTTATGAGCTAGAGGAAAGAGCACGATGGTGTTGCGTGTCCAATGATAGTACATCTATCCCCAGGAAGCAGGGCTGAGGCAAAATGAAATTAGTTCTGTATTGCATTTATGTAGGTGCTCAAAGCAAAGACCAATACAAGTCCTGACTAGGTCCTAGTACAAAACGTCATGATGCTTTTTGAAAGGATTAAAAATAAACAGAATTAAGATTATTAATATTTCTCACTTTCAAAAGTCTTCTCCTGTAGGTGTTATCTTCATTAATGCAACCTTACAGGGACTGGCATTGTCCCTCAGAGGAAAGACAGCAGAGAAAGGAGAGGTTGCCATGCTGGTACATAGTCAAGGCTCTTCAAAACATTTTCCACCACTGATCTTTTGTTGGTTTTCATGTAGGATGTACTTGATACACATATTTATAAAATATTTGTACATTCATGGGTCAATTCCACTGGTGGTTCTTAATGCTAAAGGAATTGTGGATTTTCAATAATTAGGAATCTACTGGGGAGAAGAAAAAATGGGTAAGACAACAGATGACCCAGTCATGAATTTGTGGAGATGTTGAACAAAACAAAAAAAAGTCTCACTAGTTTCTTTGAGAAACCCTACTGTTAAAAAACTTGGTTACGAGGCTATTTTCTCAAGTTTTGTCTTTGCTTTTCATCTTCTACATTTTCTTCTTAAATGTAAAATACTGTAATTGAATCACAGCATTAGCTGGCTTTTCCCAACAAAACAGCAGATTTAGGCTCTTTGCTTCTAGTTTCAAAAGTAATATGTAAGGAGAGAGAGCGCAAAGACAAGAATTGAGCACATAGATGTATAATCCCAAAGGAATAAACTGACTTCTACTAGACAAGCTGAAAGCTGATTAAAATATTTTTCATCCTTTGGGTATGCAACAGCTTTTGATGATGGAGAGTGTATTAATATTCAGCTTAGCTGCTTGTCGACGCTGCAGACAGGTCCCAGGGAAGACTCTGATACTGACCAGGTTTTCTGACTCTGCCAGAAATCTTTATAAGACACAGAGCAGCAGCCTTGTACCAGGAAAAGCTAAGATAAGAGTAGTGCTATGTCTTTATTTTAGATATTAGTTTTATAGATTTTAAAAGGATTGAAAATTTTAAAGAATTCTTTTAATGATATAAATGCGTTTAAATACAACAAAGGAGGAAGATTATTCTTAATTATTTTAATAATCTAGTAATTAGATTATTTAGTAATCTATTCAATTTTCAGTTTGTCTGAGTTGTTTGTGAACTTACAAAGATCTCAGTAATAATATCAGTGATCAGGATTTTTGGAGAGTGTGTTCCTACTTAAATTATTTTATAACAGATCTGAGGTGGTGGGGTACTGTTCTCTTAACTTTGTCTATTCCCTTGTAATGTAATACCTACTTTCCAAACAAGAATGAGATGTAAACAGCTGCTTTATCAGCTGATACTTCCTCTGTTCTTTTGTTTGCATGGTGACATATAGGGTGTTTGCTTTTTCCCCTTCCACAGTGACTAAATATGTACAGTATCTCTGGAAAACATGTCATATGCTGTGTGAGGTGCCTTTAGGATGGCTCCAGGGCTAAATACTTCCTGTAGTAGGTGAAAGAGCATGGCTTAATCAGCTTAGTTAACTTAATTAAGCTGTGCTTTTTTCTTGTGGTGCAGCTTTAAAGTGTATCTCATTTACAAACTGTATTTCATAGTTGTGGAATGACACAAGGTTGGAGAAATTCTGTGGGATTTTTATAGTAGGCTTGATAAAGATAAGATTTGCTAGTTATTCTGCAGTGGAAGGAAGTGAACTAAAGGAGTATGTCCTTTTTATTGAAGATTTAAAGGGGAAATTCTAATGCAGTTTACATTGTAAAGGCTTCTCAAACTGAGACAGTCTACTCTTCTTTTTATCCCCATCTAAGTTTAAGATTTTTATATGTGGCAAGAGCTGTCCATTTTCATCTCAACCTTGGCTTGCCTGCTTGTAGATGTGTCACCAGATTCTACATGACCCTACATTATTTTATGGTTCTTTGGAAGAAGTAAACTAAGGCAGTGTGATTGTGAGAATGTGCATCTTTTCCCCACTGATCTTTGAGTCTCAACAGCAAATACTATCACAAATTAAAGTAATTTGAACTCAGTTGTTCTTTCTTGAGATTAGTTTTTCTTTATATTCTTCATGAGGTACTCCATGTTGAGGAAAAGGTTTGATTTTACTCTTGGAAATGCTGGGATCCTGGTCCTAGTGGAACACTCCTGTGTGGATAGAGGAGATTGATTAGCAAGGCACAGTTGGAAAGTGTAAGTGCAGAGTGGGTTCTACTTACCTTCTCATTTGCTTCATCTGGCTTGTTAATGTTAGTTATTTACCCTACAGGTTTCTGAAGGAGTAAGGGGTGGGGGAAGGAGCAGTCAGGGCAGCAGCTGTAGCTGGCCAAGGGGAGAGTGGCAGCAGGTGCCAGGAGCCAGTGGAAGAACAGGGAGAGGTTTGGGAGCCCTTCTGTTTTTAGAGTGACGGGACTGAAGGCAAGGTGAGAGAGGATTCCTGGGACAGCAGCTCTGAAATCATGACCGAAGAAGTGCTTGAAAACTTGAAACCGGGTGTGTGGGTGGAATGGACCTTTGGGTACAGTGGGAATAGAAAACAAGCTTGGCAGGAAAAGTTTCGGAGGTTGAGAAAAAGTAGGAAAGGATGGCAAAGACTCTCAGGCAAAAAGGAGTGGTGTGGTTCGAGAGAAAATAGGATGGAGAGGCTTTATAAGTGGGAAGTGGTTATGGAGAAGATGGCAGAAGATAAGGGTGTAGCTGTGTGTCTCCTTCAAAGCCAAATATCGTGGGTAGTGACTTCTTTGATTTCTTTTTTTCCCATCCCTTTAAAAACTTAGTGTTTTGATAGAATTCTCTTAATTGATACCTCTCTGCTGTAATAATAGTACATTTAATATGCTGCTGGCTTATATTACAGAATCAAATAAGGGAGAAATAATCTTTGTTTAAGCAAAAAATAATTATGTTGAATGCAGAAAACTATTTAAAGTATGTTGGAAAATATATGCTTTTGATTCCACAAACATAAAATTATTCAGAAAAAAACAAGATTATATATGCATAGATTTTTTAAAATTTAAAAAAATGCATATAATGGTTAAGTCTTGTGAATTTTTGTGTGTGTTTATATAGCACAGGGATGCATATATATATGTATACAACCATGTGCACAAATGGAGGGGAAAATAGATTTGCCTATTTAAGTAGTGAGCTACTCTCCATAATGCTTGAAGTTGCAGAATCTGTCTGAACTGATGCAATGTGTTAAGTTTCTCATATTAGTACTTCTTATCCCACTGCTTGGGCATAGTTCTATTACAGACTTCAGTGTTTCTTGATTATATGGGGTGTTATAATTTCCTGATGACTGGTTATATTATTTATAATACAGAGGGTGTTAATCCTTTGGTGATTAACACTCTATTTGAATTACCAGAGGTCAAAGGTACATTCTTTTATTTGGAGTTTGGGTTTTTTCAGTGGTTTTTTTCCCTTTGATTTGTTTTTTCTAAAGGTTGTTTCATTCTCTGTTTTATCTGAAAATCACTTTGAAACAATTTAGGGTGAGGAGAGGAGCATGCTTCTTCCTTAGGAGCCCAAGTCTATTGGAACAGTAGGCACTAGAATGCAAGTTCTTTTTGCACTGAACATCTCCAGAAATCCTCCATTTAAAAATAATGAAACTCTTGTAACCAAAAGAATCATAGTAGAAAGCACATGGAAGAAGATATTCCCTACTTAAGCCTTTGGAAAAGTAGATACTTACCTGTGTCTCATTACTTTTTGGAAATATTTATTAAAGATTAAATGTGTGTGTGTATATGTATATATTTGTGTTTGTATACGTATAAACACACACTTTATAAGGTATAAATATACTTGGCTGTCATTTCAGGTGATGTGGAAATATTGCAGAGATTCTTGTCCAGCTGCCAGCTGTATCCCAGTCACTGTGGTTTCAGAACTGAGGAGCTGTAGTGAAAGCTTTCAGGTGTTTCAAAGGCTGTGGCTGTGCAGAAGTTACCCTTGCCCTAATATTTCATTCCTTTCTCAAAGTACTGTAGGGTTTTTTGTGTTTTTCTCAGCTGTGTTCTTTAAAGTGCTGTAGCTGACTGAGCGGGAAGCACCAAAGGATTTTGCTGTTTTGTTTTTTGTTTCTGGGGTTGTGTAACCATTTCTGCAGCTCCAGGAGAACTCAGTTATGTGTCCAGGTTTGTTGAGTTGCTGTGTCCACCTGCAAAGCCTTTACAGTGGCCTACAGCAATCACCAGAGTACATGGAAATGCTGTGACACTGGCTTTGCTCCCTTCTCTAAAGGTGACCATAACACGTTCCTTGACTGCAATCTGAGGTGCATGTTCCACCTGGAGATTACTTCATGCTGTGGTCATTCCACCTACTCCAAATCTGGAAGATTGTGGGCATGGTGGAAGACCTGCAAGAGTTCCCTCACTGGTGTTTTTCTACTCCAGAACCTCTCTGGTAGTACCTGAAACTGCAACAAGCCAGTTAGAGGGGAATTATGTTGATGCAGCCTAGCCCTCTTCAGAGCTGCATGTAAACAAAGGAGATGGTCAAAGAGCAAAGGAAACACTAAATAAAGTTAGGAAGCCAAAACCAGAAGGAGAGTGGCTTGTCTGGTGAGGGCAGTGTTTGGAGCTTGTAGATTGTTCTCAGCTCAAACGATGCCAACCTTGGAAGCTGTAACAGGGTATATGGTAAGCCCCTCTCTGCATTTTCCAATAGAGGCATAACTGCTCCTCACCTGCTGCTTTAAGAAAATTCAGCCTCAGATTAGATGAAGAAATGCTAATAGTGTCTCTTTTGCAGAGCTGGGACATGAGTTCACTGGTGTATAAAAGCTCTGTTAGCAGAATGGGCTTAATGCCTGAACTGCTGCATGAAGTCCTTCAGTCTGCCAGAAAATTGAAGCATATTGTAGTAATTGTTAAACATTTAATCTGTGTACCAAATCTGTGGGTGTTTTAATGTTGCTGTACAGCAGATAGGTTGATGGTTAAGTAAGTGGAAGCACAGAGGCCAGTTGCTCCTGTCTGGCCACTCATTTGATGATTGTGTTCCACTGTCTCTGTGTGCTGGGTTTCTCTCTGCTTTGCTGTCTGGTGTTTTGCTCTAAGCTCAGTGAGGTGCTAAGATTAGTGCTGGTTTGCTTTTGTCATAATCTTTCATGTTTGCTGTGACGGATAGGTGAAAAAGTAGTATTTGTTCTGCTCCAGCATGCAAGGAATCCAGCTCAGACACTCAGGGCAATTAGTCCCTATGTTGTGGGATAAAAAGCAGACATGCTAAAATTGTAGGGGTACTTTTTTCCTGTACATGCTCCAGGGGAATGCTGCACACTGCACTGTGGCTTCCTCCATGATTTCTCTGCTTATGATTGCTTAAGTGCTGACTGCCATTCAACTGCTGGCCTGTGGTTAGTGCAGATACTAAATACTGCACTGCCTTCGTTCTGTGTGCCTTTAATGCTTCACTTCCATTTTAATAGTTTCATTTACGCTTAGAAACAGGGTTTTTTCTACTTCTGGGAGTAGTCTGGCACCACAAAATGTCTTGAAAGCATTGAAATGCTTCAAAATTAATTGAAAGTAGTTTGGTAGGAGACAGAATTAAGGGTCAAAGTGATTTTGTGAGCAGAGCAAGAAACTGGAGTAAATAAGTTGCAGAAAAGAGTGAGTAACAATAACCAAGTGAGAGAAATAGGAATAAATATAATGGAAGTATAAAGAGTCTTGGAAGTGCAAAGGATTCTAGGGTTAAAAGAACTGAAGGTATTAATATGATGATCTGAATTTTCATCTCTTAAACTTGGCTGCAGCATTTAATAGGGTCTTGTTCTGAGGATAATAAATACGTAAACTACTAATATAAATGATGCAATTAGAAATGTGAGTTCTGTGTGAATGTATAATTTCACTTTATATGTCAAAATAGTTTTTTGTCTGCTGACATAGTTCTAAATCAGCTTTCTTGAAGGAGTGGTTACATTGTGGCCTCACAGCAGCAGAACATTAAGCTTGAAAGTCTGCAGATAGAATATTTGCAATAGTGTTTATGTGTGAAATTTTAAGTGATGAACTGCCTGATTAAAAGCATAATATGTTTTTACTGAAAATTGTTATTGGTTTTGTGTAAATCCATTTTTAATATTAAAAAAGAAAAAGAAGCATGGGGGAGGGAAGTAAATTAGTGGGTAGCAAGAAAGACTGAAAGAACATACAACTAAAGTTGAGAATAATAACCAGCTTACTAAATGAGGTTTCCTTCATGAAAGATGGGGAAAATTGTTTGATGATTTAGCTGGTATAGCTAGAACAATGTACTGTTTTCATATTGAAGATTATGTTCTGTACAAATATATAGTGTATTATAATTTTGCTAGTTCTGTTTCAAAGTCTGATGAAATATTTTGGATTCCTTTTTACATTTATCACAAACAACCATTTATTTTCTTGGGCTGAACTGTAAATACTTGTAGAAGTGCTGTAATCTTTTTTTAAAAACACTGATTTGAAAATTTGTATAATGGGCTTAAGTAATAACATGACTTACAAGTAAGGCTCTGAATCTGTTGCCTATGATGCTCTTTTTTGGTGACTTGTTCCATAATTTATATAATTTAATTCATTGCTAGACATTCAAATTAAAGACACTAATATATGTTGTGTTTCATTACTAGACATTAAAATATGCTTAGAGATTTACATCAGAAATATTAATTATTTATATCCTGTTTTCATTTTACATGTACTTTTGTCTTACATTTATACTAACCCAGTCAATAAGCATATATAAACCATGTCAACTTTTGCTGTTTCATTGCATTTTTGCTATTTTCACCTAACATGTAATCAAAAAATATTTTACTGCTTATTTGCACTGTACAGATAGACTATCCAGAGTTTGAACTGGTATTCCAGTTCCTGGTTTCCTGAGGATAAATGTGATTGCTCCAATATAAATGTTTTAGATCACAGTGACAGCTGTGGAAATTAAACATAGCCGGCAAAATCTATTTTCTGTCTAGCTAAGTAAAGGAGAGGACAGATGAAAAAATACCCTGGGTGAATGAATTCTTATGAACAGTGATGAATCGTTTCCCTTTGCTATATTAATTTTATTGTATTGTTAGGAAAAAAAAATCTAACTTGGATTTCTGTGTGTGTTTTTCATATTCAAGTTTATCGTACTAAGGTGAAAAATTTAAAATATCTCTCCTAGACTGTGCTGTAGCACACGTTGCAAACATTTTCTAACCACAGGGAAAAGTTAGCCTTTAGGATAGTTTCCAGAGAGTTGCAATGGTTTGTGAATGGAATAGACTTTAAAATTCTGTGAAAGTCTGGGGTTTGGGGAGAGGTGAAAAACAAAATTTCCCAGGAATTTCCTTTCTCCTAATTCATTATGACCAATGTTTTGTTATCAGAAGCTTTGCCTTATCTTGCCTTAAAATATCTTAAAGTTTGGAGTCTACAATTCTGTTTCTTAAACATAAGTTTTAATACCTCCTTCAGAGGCTACTGTCGTGCAGAAAAATGCAGAATTTTCTCATATAGGCTCTGCAGCAGGTTGGGCACTGAGGAAGAACGAGAAGAGAGATTTCCCTGCCAAACATTAACCCTTGGAGTCATTTTCATCACAGGTTTGTTTTCTATCTAAGGTGGTCCTGGCCTCTGTAGTTCTGGAGGATTTCTTTTCCCTTCCAGGGAAACTGCTCAGCCTTGATCAGTGGTCTGAGTCCACAGTTTGCACTCACAGGAGTTAAAACAGTTCTGCCTTTTCAGGTGCTTCTTCCAGCTGGGGCCTGAGTGCTGTTGTTAATACACTTACACTCCTCTTCTCTGGGCCAATTCTTTCTTGTTTCTACAACTGCTTAAGTAACTCCCTCTAGCAAAATATGCTTTGTAGAAGCTCTCCATTGGAAGCAATTTCATAGTTCTTTTTGTGAACTATATCAGTCACTGGATATTTCTGTTTGGGCTGAAAAGTCAAAATGAACTATGGAGTGCTCAGTTGTTGCATAGTGATTTTATTTTTTTCTTTGCTGAGGTGGAGGAGTTAATGTAGGTTGTAGCTCAGAAGTGAGACTATGGGGCTTAATTTGTGTATTTCTTTTAAAATTAGTATATTGTGACCCTTAAGATATACAGGCACTTTCTTTTTTTTAGGTGGGGAAAGAAAAGCATCTCTCTTTAAAAAGTTTATTACAAAGTAAGTGGTTAAAATGGAGCTGCAGTTACTTGAAAGAGACAAATATACATTCATTATTTCCTGAGAATGTTGTTTTTATGGGAAAGCAAAGGAAGCAATGGCTGGGTGTCATTAAGGAGTAGCTTGTGGAAAGCAGTGAAATGAGCAATGAGACTTGTAAAGTGTCATGAAAACTGAAACACCAGGGTACAAAGTACTGCTTATCCTCCCAGATATGGATACCATATGGCAACACGAAGGGAAATAGAGAGGAGGAGACAAAAATCCTATTATTCCTCACACTTTCATTTGCTTGCTGTTTGCTTTGGGCAAATGACTTAAGAAGTTGTGCCTGAACCTTCTTCTGGCACAGTATTTATTGACAAGACACCTGTCTTCTCTGTCAGGCTCCTTGAAGTTTCTTTGGTGTAATTCCAGCTTTGGCACTTCTGATTATAAATTAATTGTTGTTTTTCTAATAGTGTTGAAATAATCTCTTATTGACTGTTCCTAAGTTAAAATCTATATTAATTTTCTGGTAGGATATCCCTTTCTTCTCTTACAGCACTTCAGTTATTTTCCTTAAGAAAGACAATATGCTATGGTGGCTCCTTGCTGTCCTTGAAATCTCTGCCTCCTCCTTTTTTTTTTTATCTGCAAGTTGTAATTTCTGGGTAACTTTCTGCATCTCCCTTTTATGTATCTTTGGAATCAAATGGACTGATTGGGGGTGCTTGGAAAGATGTGGAAAGGATTTGACTTCTGGAAAGACAGCTATGTGTTCCATGCACCTTTGAAATGGCACAGAGAACAGTCTTTGTCAGCTCTCTGGGGGGTGGCACAGCTCTGGGAAGGTTCTGTCACCTTGTCCCTCACCCATTTTCTCCATTGCACCTCCTGAGTACACACTTGTCTAGCACCCAGTGTTTTCTTCATTTGTAACAATTTCTCTGAAGTTAACAGATCTTCTTTAAATATTGCTAAACTAAGTCTTACCGATATACAGTACAGTTATCTTCACTGTAATAGTTGTTTAAAATGACAATTCTGGCAAGTTTCACCTTTGCTCTTCCAACTTTGTGGTTGTGAAACTATACTTGAGAATTTCTGATGATGTCCCCGAAAGTTAATGGCTGGTAGATAAAACCAAAGCCAAAAGAGTGTTGCAAGACCAGGGAGAGCTTGCTCACCCACTCTTCCATTGTTCCTTACACTGAAACCTTCGCCTGTTTTCACCTTTTACCATCTGATGAGATCATTAATGAATTTGGCTTTGCCTTCACCTAAGGCAGTGGAAATGAGCAGGTATTTGTTTTGCAGCAAGAAAATGTTATTTTAAGAGCAGCTCCTTTTGTCATAGCAATGGGTGCCACATCAAGGAAAAAGAAGAAAAGCTGCCCAGAGAGGTCGTATGGGTGGTCAAGAAAACTGTGCAGAACTGAAGATGTTACAAAGGGAGCCCCTGATGTATAAGGTTTATGCTTTGTGTGTTGCAGTTCTGAAAATTAATGCTTCGTGTGTCGTGTCAGGCTGTTGTGGGCATGTAGTGGTGAAATTACAGATAACAAATTGCTACTCTTTCTACTGAAGCTATATAACCTTCTCCTAATTTTAGCACCACAAGGAAATGCAATTTAGTGGTTCTCTATATGGAGTTTAGTGCAAATGTTTGATCTTGCCTGTGGTCTAGGAAAGCTGGCATTTTAAGAAGTATTTAATAGTTGCATAGATTACCGTTACAGCATTATAATGACTTTCCAGTGCTTTGTTCAGTAGAACACTAGCCTGTTTGTGGGGGAAGAATGTCCAAAGGACATCCTAACTTGTGTTCTCTACAGAAGTGTTTGATATGACACAGCATTAAGGGATAGAATCAACCCCATACATTCTCAATTTCAGAAAGAGGGGAAAAAACTGAAATGTGAAGCTATTCCCACTAGAAATGTTGTAAATCTTACAAAATATATAAGCTTTCCTCTTGAACATACATCAAAGGCATAAAACTTAGGAGATTAAAATATGTTTTTAATCTTGGTTTGATGAGCAAAACTTTCACTGTAATATTTATTATGAGAGGCTCTACTTGTGTTGCCTCTTCCCTTTGTTCTGTTTATATATGACTTCCTTTCTTCCAGAAAAAGTAGGAAGTATCGTTTTCACAAAGCCGAAGGATATTGCAATGGTTTGTTCATTTAAGCTGAATTGTAGGCCCACGTGGCAGACACAAACTTTTCTTTTATTGTCCTGGGTCCCAGAGGACAAGCAATGCTTTCTGATGGCTTCCCATGAATGCCTTTCATTTGTGGAGGAGTTTCAGTGGCTTATGCTGACTGTACAAAGATCAAACAGGCAGGAAAATTGTGGTTTTATGAAACTTAGCCAAGATCTTTGTTTTTTTCTCAGAAATTTTTCTTCTCTAACCCTATTTTTTAAGGACAATATTAGGACAATTAGTTTTAGCGACTGATGGAAATAAAGGTTGTTCTATCATTTTCTCTTTAAAATTCAACTATTTTCTTGGTTATCAGAAAATTTGTAGGCATATTGAAAGAAACTACTGACCATAATTGCAGTCTGTCTTTATTGCATTTGGAATCAATGGTATCCAAAATTAAGCTTAAAAAAAAAATGTTGTGGCTGTTTGCTCCTGCAGTTTGATCTATTTTGGGCCACTGTGCCTGTAGAGTTTTGGTGAAATCACCCAGTTGGGGATTTTTTTCACCTGGGTACAAAGGTCTGTCAAACAGATTTGATTGTGATTTTTCCTGTCAAAGTCTCATTTGTTTCAAGAGGAGTGGGTTTTTTTTTTTTCAACAGGTTCTCTTAGCATTCATTACAGAGATTTCCTTTTTGCTCAACTGTTGGCAAGCTTAAGTATTGGAAAGAGATGTGCAGACCACAATGTCTTTTTAACTGCAGTGCTGGCATGTTTTGCCAGCAATACATAATTTTCATTGTGTTACTCATATAAAACCTCATGTTTGTCGTACGAATGCAGTTTTTGTTGAAGGATTACTTTAATAAAACTAAAATGGCCTAAGTTTCTGAAGTGAAACCTGTAGCATCTTTAGGGGTCAGACGTAGCTGTAACTTGAACAGCTGTACAACATGCATCCTAGATTGTTTTTAATTGTCTTCCCTTTCTCTAACAGCAGTAATTCTTGTTTATATTGTCAAGAACCTTTCCACTGAGCACAAGAGCACCATACTTTAAGGTCACATGCTTAACCCCACTGCGGGGTTACAATGTAAATGGGCCCCCTTTGTTTTCATTAATGTGTGAGGGGTGGGTGCAAGGCAGGGCTGTTCACAAGGCTTAAATAACTTATTGTAAAAGTGTCTTAAAGAAAGCATATTTTGTCTCCATACCACAGTTGTTTAGCATTACTCTTGTGCATCCAACCGACAGCCGGTTTGGCAATGGATTTTTGTGTGTCATTTTGTTCTTTTGACCTGTGATACTTTTTTCTTTCTTTTTTTTTTTTTAACCAAGCTAATGGATTCACCTCAAATAATACAAAATGAAGAAGCCTTTTTCTCCTTCTGTTCCTGATAGCCTAAAAAGTAATAAACAAAGCTGGAACTGCTCTTTTCCACCCCAAACCCTTTACATAACAATTTGCCAGCTACAGTTTCTGTGTTGATGAATAGGTTTAAAATTAAGACTTTCTAAAAATGTCAAATTAAAATAGTATTCTTAGTGCTTTTAATCAGTTAAAAATTAACAAAGTGTAGCCTTTTGAAATAGCTTCTGGAGTCTGAAATAGTTTTTCTGCCTGTCACTGGTGTATGGAGGAAGTGATATATTGAAATATTAAAGATTGTTTTGATTGTCTAGAATTTGCCCTGAGTCCCAAGATTTTAGATGATTTCAAACTCAGTGCTGATGGTAATTTTTGGCTGGCACTTTTAGTTGGTTTTATAGGCCAAAATAGCTTCAAAAAACTTGAAGTCATGCTTTTGAGTGCTGCAGTGTCAAAAATGGAGCCATTTGGAGGGGATCTCTCACTTCTTTCCCAGGATGCAAACTCTTCAATATGAACTTAAGTTCATAGTAATTAGTTGCTCTATTTTAAATGGAAATATTGTGACAAGTTTTCATAAATGCTTCTCAAAATACTTCTTTTCCTCCTAATAACTGCTATGCTCTTGGGCTTTGGGCAGACATTTTGTCTTGGGTTTTAATCTTCTTACACTTCATCTCTAGTAAGAGCAACTTACTATATCTAGTGATCTCTCTAGTATGGCAATAACTGATTTGACTGGTTGTAAACAGGATGAAATCTGCCAACCTTAAAAAGTTATTTCCTACTCAGGATCATAGTGGTAGTTTGATATTTAAGAAAAATTTTGGTGAAACAAAAAAAATGTATAGCTTTTAAGACAGCAGTAAATATGAGTCTTTCAGCATGCAGTCTTGACAGATTTGTTACTGAATAGGAAAAAAGAGACAAATATTGTTAAAAAGCAGTCCATAGCCTAATGAAAATGTTTTTGCTTTTTTTTTTTTCCCTAGAGGAATGTAGTTATCCCTGAAGATTGATTTGGTGCACATAAAAAGACTGCATAATGGCATCCTAAATAAAATATTTAAAAATGGAAAAAAAACCCAAACCACTGACTCCAAAATTCAAATGCTGAGGAGAGACACCAGTTTATCAAATGGCATGTTTTCCTCTCCAAGAAGAGAAATACTGTTATAAACAACACTAATAGTTTGGGTGATTGTTTAACTAGGCTGTACCTCTTGTGTGTGGGCTCTGAATACTGTGAAGTGTGATGTGCCCTGTAGTATCTTGGTGAAGCAGAAGCTGAAGCAGGTAGACAGTAACAGTACATGGAGATTTTTAGAGCTCTAGCACAGCTTGTCATGATGCATCTTTAATGGCAGAGGTTTTTGTATGAGAGAACACAGGTCAAACCCTTCTCCACAAACTGCTGTTTTTCATATCTGCAGCAGCCCAGGAGATACAAAAGCTTTTTTTGGGCTAGTGGAGAACATCTCCTTTGTGGCATGTACTCAGTACGTGTCAGTTAAGGATGCTCAGCCAGTTTGTGTTAATGCATCCTTGACACTGCTGTTTTACCACTGGATTAACAGTTCCTTCTGGAAGAGTGCAGAGGTGATTAGTCAGCCACCTCTGACCTCTCTCTTAAGTTGGACTTGGCAGCTGAACTTGAGAACCCGTATCTTGTTTCATGTGCCTGTAGAAGGAAGCGTTGGTGAGTGGTGAGGCAGGAGCTGGAAATGTGTTGCAGGATAACAGAATGCACTGTTATGGGGCAGCTGAGCTGTTTTCCAAATTGTATTGTCCAAATTATAATTTATGAGCACATCATGCAAATGTTATCTCTGTTGAGTTGCCAGAATCTGCAGCACGTGATTTTTGTTTCAGAGAGAAATCAGTATCCATGTTTGTGTATGTTTGATCTGGTGATCACACTTTGTTTTCCTTCTTAGGCATGTGAATCAGATGATTAAAGTTTATTTTCCCTGACTGAATGCTGTCATATTAATGAAAATTGCATATATATATCCTTTTTTTATATATATATAGTGAAATTTTCAAATAGTTGGACATTCGGTCTTCTTCAGTGTTGTAGCATGGTGTTTTACTGGGACACAGCTCAATCAGACTGATCAATAGCTGCCTACAGTTGGCGTTAACAGTCTTATAAAGTGTAGGTTTTACAGATACATTGAATTCAGAAGAAAAATAAATAGCAATATATGTTACTGGGTTCCTGGCAGAATGGAAGTTGGCAACTGAGTCAAGAGGATGAGAACTGTGGGAATGGATGTGTCCTTGGAAGGGGTGGAGGTGTGCCTGTGTGTTCTTTGGAATAATGCTCCAGGTCCTTGATGCTGCCCTGAAATTAAGTGGAATTTTTATTTCTTTTTTTATTCTGGAAAAAAAAAGTATAGTTTTCTTTTGAGTCTACAGGATGTAAAGTTTGATCAGACATATTAACTATAGTTCCGCATTGTCATTTTGCAATTATCTTTTTTCTTGTAACATTTGTGTTATCTTTTTTCTTGTAACATTTGTGTTATCTTTTTATACTAGTAAGATATATTCCCCTTTATAACTTGTAATAGAAAATTAGTGTCCATATATAAGTGGCATATATTTATTACAGGTTTATGTAGTTTTATGATCTAATAAGTCAGAATGACATGTGCAAAACTTTATTCCTGAACATGCTCTGAATGCAAGAGAACTAAGATTATGTACTTGCCTTGCTCTTTCAGAAGGAATCCATATTTACTGTAAGTATTGAATCCAAACTAGTGATGGTACATATTTTGGGCCACTGTTTGAAGTAAATTAAATCAGTAGGCTTTTCTGTTTGTTCTCCTTTGTCAGCTACCCCATTTTTAAAATTTGCTAGTGCATTGCATTTTGTTGTAAACTTCAAACTGCACATAGTCAGCATTTTCATGCCCATATGGGGAGTACCTAGCCCATGGTTTGATGTGAAGTATAGTTATTTACTGTAGCAAAACTGGAGGAGTGTAAGACACTGAAATCAGCCTAGTTTTATGTTGAGGAACGAGGATCATAGCTTCCAAAAAAAGTGCATTTCCTAATGCTGTTGTCACCAACTACTGGCAATGTCTGGTGGTGTTCTCCTTGCTGCTTGACAATGTCCTATTCCCCATATATTAAATACATGTAGTGTAGCAGGCTCTGTTTTGCTTTTATTTCCTATGTTCTTCCCAGCAGTGTGCTCTCAATTCTCTTTCTATCTGTTTTTCCATGACAGCTGGTATCACTACTGCACTTATATGATTATGAATTTTAAATCTTCACAACGGTGTGCCGTGGTGTCACTGGGGGTAATGAAGTTGTTCCTTGAGCCAAGTGTGACAAAACTTCATTTTTGAAAACACATGGTGAGAATCCCATTCTCACAGAGATATCCATAGTCCTGGTGCCTTTAGTGCTGTGAGGATGATAAAGGCATTGAACCCCTTATGTCATTGGAAGATATGATTCAGCTGTATGTGGTTATCTTGCATATGTACTAAATTGCTATTCTGCTATGGCATGTGTCTTACGCAAAGCATGCCCACAGGCACTTCTGGACATGTGGCTTGCTGTTTCATTTGATTGTGGCTTGCAGCTTCTTCGTTCTGCAGTGTTTAACCCATTCTGTAACTTGGCTTTCTGTTTTAAATTATTTCAACAAAACTAATGACACTGAAAGTACACTTTAAATTTCTGCACAGCTATATTTTAGTAGACAGTGTGTTGTGACTAAGGCAGTAAGTAGCTTCATGGCAACAGGTGGTGGCTTCGGTGATGGGAGGAAAATGCTGATATTCTAGGTTGTTCCATACTAAATAGATACAGAGATGTGCTGTTCAAGAAAACCAGTAATGTGACATGTAATTAAACACTAAAGAACCATAAAAAATAAAAATATAAATCCAGAATCTAGCATTCACTGTTTTCCATTTTTCATTGTAGCTTGTGGATGGTTTAAGCAATTTTTTGGTGACTATTACCTTTTGAGATTCCAGTTTGCATTTTGAGTGCTGTGAAGAGCAGTGATTTAGTTTAGAGATTTTGGTTACAAGTTTGCATCTGTAAATATTTTAAGAGAAGCTTGTATGTAGCTTAGAGTACTAGGGCTTCAGTACGAGTTAGATGAGTCAAAGCATTGAATTATCATCTTGAATTATTTCATTAGAATCAGTAAAATTATATGAATATTTAATTTGAACTACAGTTCATTTCAGTGTCAGTATTACCTACTTCTGGCTTTGAAGCCCATCATTTTTTCCTTTCCTCTCTCCTCTATGCTAACTTATTCATAATAGTTGATGATGTTAATTTTGAGATGCTAAGAAAATTACAGGGTACTCTTTCAAGTTCTTTTGAATGCATGAAATCATTTGTTGTATAATTCTTCAGTGCTTATTAGAACTGTGCATAGTTGTTGATGATGAAAATTCAGACTGCTGGCTGGTGAGCATGTGCAGGTTGTACTCAGTGTGATTCAGCACTGCAACATCTAAGCTGTCCAGAGTGCAGATTAGCCAAGTGAGTCTTGTAGTGCATCTTAGCTCAACTGATTTCAGCAATAGTAGATAATCACTGAAGCATACACTGCTGTGCAGTCCTTCAGAACTTAAGTGTTCAGCGTAACTACTGTTTGCATGTGACCAAAATGGAAAAAGGGAGGTGTATACAAAGGAGTGAATTATAACAAAGAACACTTTCTGCTTCAGTTCTTGTTCAGAAAACATATGTTCAGCCATGCAGGCAACAGTTGGGGTAAAGACACACTGTAGGTTTGGAAACAAAAGGCGTGTTCTTTTCTTGCATTCACAGTGTTTTCAAACATATTCACTTGTTAGGGACTGGCCTGTCAGCTGGATCTTCTTGCAAGCGTGATTTCTTTTTCCTGACTTCTTTCAAAAGCTTTTTCCCCACAATGTTTTACACTTCATATAATCCACTATGCGTGCTAGGCCTGCCTTGGTCTTTGTGCTATTGATGATTCAGAGGTGGAGGGGCCATGCTCTGGGAGAATGTGGCTGAAGGGTAACCTTTCAGTCACCCATACATCTGAAGATGCTAAGCCACTCTTATTCCAAATATCTTAAGTGGTTTGGTTGCTCTTTCATGATGAGGTGGGTTATACTTCACCTTTAGAACGCTGCCAAACCAATTAGTACAGCAGAAGTATTTTGAAAGTGTTGATCTTTTTACATATTTTAGTTTATAACTACAGATTGAAAGTCTTACAGAGACTCATCATAACTGTTTAAATCATCCAGTAAAAAGATTTTTTTTTCTCAATTGGAAATTCATTCAGTTGTGGCATTCCAGAGTAACCAAAAGTTACTTGGGCATTACTTATGTTTGGACTCCTTTTTCCTAAATATATGGTTCAAGACCCTGGTATAAATATTCTTCTGTAGGCATAAAGGTAATGCTTATTTCCAAATAAGCTCAACCTGGTTTAATTTATGACTTTTAAACTTGTATAGCTAGAAAATGTACTGCTTTAGCTCCACAGGTATAGATAAATGGAACAACTTTGCAGTGCAGACAAGACCTACAGTTTCTTTGGAAATGTCGAAGTGATCTACTTGCTGTAGGTTTTTCTAGGTCAAACTACTCATCTATCAAGTCAGGTATTCATCCTTTGTTGTCAGCAGTGAATACCTCAAAGCGAGGCAGGGCTGCCCACATTTTAATGCATGTAGACTTGTATATAGAGCTTAAGCATATGTCTGACTTTAAGCATTTTGCTCTATAACTGGGGTATGTACATGTTTAGTTTTGATGTGCACCATTGAATATAATAGTAGGGGAGAATGTATAATCTTTGTAGCGATGGTTTCACACCAGCAACTTGAGTTTCCGTTCCTTTTATGCTTTTATGGCATTTCTTTAATAAAATTCTCTATTCTTTATATTTTATTTAAAAATATAATATATATATAATAATATATAATGTTTGTCTTAAAACCCCAGATTTTATGTTGAAAGGTCTTAATCAATAACCAGAACACTTAGGGAGTTCTGTGTTGGCTTGCAGATTATTAATGTGGTTTTTTTGGAGTATTTATAGTGTTATCTGTATTCTCAGCCTGGGAAATTACCACTGATGAATTTTCAATGATTAGAATTTCCCATATAAGGCCCTTCAGACCATGAGGATCATTTACTCAACTAGAAAATCCTCAGACAAGAATACTCCATGTAAATATTTTCTATTGGAAGGTGCCAGTAAACGCATCCTTGCCAACATACGTCAAAACTACCAGAAGATCTGTGATGATGGGGATTAACTTTTTAGCACTGTCATCTTAAGAGCTTTGACAGGGAAACATTATTTAAATGCTTTTTCTTTGACTGCATATGACTGAATAGATGTTAACGGTAGATAAAACTAATATAAAGCAGTTAATGATACTGACATATATTCCAAGTCTGCACCTTTTTCTTTTCTTGAGGTCTGTGTCAGAAATCCTTGAGAATACTACAGCTTTAAAATAAACTGTCCTTCCTTCTCAAATGAAATTTGATGGTTTGTCTCCATTCTGATAAAAGAAAGCACATGCTAGTATATTGCTTCTTTTGAGGAATTTTTTTTGTTTTATAGGCTCCTTAAAAATAAATTGTTTTAGATGCTGCGGTGACTTCTCTGAATCTGAGAAAGAAAATAGTTAATAATAATTTCTTTCTTTTCAGTTCCCATGAGCCTACCTTCATTGCACAGTTTGCCTATAACAGCTAGTAAGAATAGAATGTACTGAACCTTAAACAAATCTATTAGGATCACCATGGCAAGAAACCGGGAAAATGGCAGGAAAAACGAACAATGATTTTGTAAACCCTCCAAAGGTCAGAAAAAGGCTTTCAGTAAGTATGCAGAGGCTAGAAATCAAATCCCATTTCCTATCATAAGAAACCAGTTGTTTTAGCAGCAGTGGTTAATGTACTGTATGTGAAAGATTTAAGACTAGTTGGAAAGCTTTGCTTCTGTTTTATTAGGCTGCTATTGAAAAGCCAACAGCATAACTTCAACTAGGTGCTTTGAGATTTCTTAATGGGCTGTCAAGGGCAAGACACCAGGTCTGTGCTATACTAGCTCTTTCCTGTACATTAAAACAACAGGGGCCAAATGATCATATACAGAAGTATGAATTACTTGATGCTTTCTCTGTTCCATATGGTCAGCCATGTCTTTGGCAATTAATCATGTACAGAATCAGTTGAGTGCTCTCTGAAGCATTGAAGTCAACATTTAGTTGTACCTGTGCCAGTGGGGGCAGTGGGGGTTGCAAGCGTAAAATAGCAGGATGAAGAGCTGCTGGCGCCGAAGCCAGAGCAGCTGGCTTCTATAAACAACACTTTTTTCCTCTTTACCTTTTTTTTTAACTTTCTTTGACAAACATGACTCATTTTTCAATATCATCCAGAACATGAGGGTTGCTGAGTGAAACTGTGATATCTGGCATAGTGGATTAATAAACAAAAGGCAGAGAATTGGGTTTAATGTGCCCAAATTGCTGGGTGATAACTTAAACCATACTGTCTGTTTCCATCGTTTCAATGAAAATGGGTGCATTTGCTCATATTTTAAGTAGAAATTTTAAAAGTAAAGAAGAAATGAGCAGGGTTTTGTAATCAATTACTAGCTCTTTTTATCATGGAGGAGTTACAACATGTTAAATTAACATGGTTTAATAGATTTCAGGTTCTTTCTTTTTCCTCCCCTCTAAAAAGGGACCGTGTTTTAGTTTCATAGAATTTCTTCAGGATACTTCTTTCACTGAAAGCACGTAAAATGAGAAAAATAACAGGGAAAATACAGAATAACATTTGGTTACAGATTTTACTCTTTGCTTTTTCTTTCTGTATTAGTTATTGATTTTTTAGAGGTGACTGCTATGTTAAAGTAGAAGTGGTTGGTAAAGATTCAGAAGCATAGCCTATTTAAACTGGTGGTGAGCAAATTATGTCTTAACTTAGAGTGAAAAGTCTGATTTGTTGACCCAATAAAGTAGGACCAAGAGGCAAACTGTCCCAAGTGCCACTTTAGTTCAGACTGAAGGCTAATTTTTTTGACAGAACACTAAGCTTCATGTCTCCAGTTATACAGTGTTTCTAACCTTATGTCTGACTCCTCAAGAGGTCTGTATTGAAAGAAGGAAAAAAATCTAGCTTGGTAAGATTTAAAATGTACCAGTGTGGGGTTTGGAGTGTTTAGATGTTGGTTTTTCTTGCTTGTGTGTAGGCATGTTGTGGTATTCACCCAGGACACGTGGTTCAGCAGGGTAGTGGCCTATGGATGTTAAAACAGAGTTTCTTCTGCTGTGTATTGAAGGAAAAAATATTATTGTAATCCTGTTACAATACCTAGATTAGCTTTGTTAGGTATCTAATTTTGTGTATATATCCTGGCTGAATAGAGAGACTTGGTTATAACAGTTTCTACTCACTCCTGTGTCACTGATATATTTTGTTGGTGATAATAAGAGAAATAGGGTGTTGGTCTCTTGAAATCTAATCTTAGAACCTTCCTTTCTGACATAATGAGAGAAAATGGATGAAGATGATGGCTTGTGCCTGTTACGCCTAAATTTAGTTCTGCTGCTGTACCAGGAGGAAAGTGAACAGTACAGTTTCCTAAATCCTATATTTAACATAAAAGGTTGGATTTACTCCTGATACATGTGTACATACACATATACATAAATACATGTGTGTGTACACAGATTTGGGCTTTTTGAGAGATGAGTTGTGTGTTTGTTTTTAACGCTTGTGCCACTTCTTTACAAGGACAGCCCTAAATACACTAATAGATCTGTAAGGAGAATTGGGTAAGATTTACTGAAAATACTGGAGTACTGCTTATTAAAGAGGTATGCTGGCCAATGAGACAGGGAGTTGCTTCCCACAAGTGATAAGCAATTTGTGTAATCTCGTTGCTCAGGTTGTCCAGGATATGTTTTTGCCAGCTCAGGAAGCAGAAGAAAGAAAGTTTCAACAGTTTGTAAACATTACCACCCTCAAGAATCTCTGTGAACACAAGGCTGAGATAAGACAGGCTGTAGGGCTGGTTGCATTGTTTATTTATTCTACTGTCCTGAAGTCCCAAGTGTGCTGAAAAGCCCTGAGTCAGTGCTGAGTCCAGTTCAGAATTGTGAAGGCTTCACTCAGCATTGGGCAAAGAGGGCCTCTGCAGGCAGTTATCTGTCATTAAAAGAATTGAGACACAAGATCAGATTTTCTTTGATGGGATGTGCTACTATAGTGATGTTCAAAAGAAGGTCATTCCTGCTCTTTAGAGCAAGGGTGGTATCAGCTGGGTTTCTGATGGATTTTTATCAGTGTTGATGTGAGGAAATGGCTTTCCCAGCTGATAACATCTTTGACCAAGTTTCTTGAATCTTTGACCTTTATCAGTCAAGGTATATATCAAATCCTCTTGTTAAAAATAAATTCCAAAACAAGTTACATGGAAAAGACAACTTTCAAAGGAACATGCTTCATAATATTATTTTACCCTGAATGCTGCTTTATTTGTTCAATTTGAGATTTTTATTGCGATTTTAAGAATAGCAAGTTATTAAGAAAAGCCTCTATAAAAGCTACACATCAAGCCCTGCACTGGCATTCCAGGTGACCTTACTGCCCTTTCAGCACTCTTAGAAAACAAGTAAATCAGTTAAATTGCTATGTATTGTTGTTGTATGTTGCTTAATAATACTATTTCACCCTCCAGGTAGCTGTGACTGTACTCACAGGGCTCAATAAAGAAGCGTTTATGATGTCAGTGTCAAACTATGCATTTGACTTGAGCCATGTGCATCACCACATAAATGAAAGGTGTTAACAGAAGGCTGGAACAATGTAATTGTTCTCTCGGTAAAAAATAAATTATGTTCGGTTTCTGGAATTATGATGTTTCTGTAGGTGAAGGGGACTTCACTTAATGAAAGTTGGGAGCAAACTTGCAATTTGACCAGGTCAACAGAATTCATACCATGTCACATACAATGTGATTGTGAATACTTGGAGAAGTGATCACCCATCTCCGACTGATGATACTCTGTGAACATTATCTTTTCATTAGATTTTAACTGAAAATTCTTTAGCAACTCCCAGTTCTCCACGCTCTGCACTTTCTGAATCATTTATTTAGGGAATCTTGATGTTTGTTGCAGCAAATAACTGTACTTTTGGGTTTATGAGGCATGGCATTATTAAACTTGGGACTTTCCTGAAGTCTTGGGGAGAAGCAGACATCTCACCATTGCCAATGGATTTTCCTGTCCCTCTGTGAATAAAATGGCCATCCAAACATTCTAAAAGGGAAATCTTGGTGGACTGAGCTGTGTGGCTGCAGTCTGATCATCCTATAACACAGAGGTAAACTCTGGTTGTAGTGCTCTGTCAAGTCTTGTACACGATAAATATAGATGATAAAGCTTTGGTAGGTATATTTATTGTGAACGACAAGGAGTGTTAATTTTCACCATTAAAGAATGCACACCAGCTCATGTGAGTGTGTTTCACTTGCTGAAGTCCTCTATCAAATCCTGCTTTAAACTGTGCAGCTGCTTGAAGTGAGGCTCTAAGGTCAGGACTGTTGAAGTTGGCGGATATTAGAGCTTGTGGAAAAGATGTTGTAGGTCAGTGCAAGGGAAACCCATGTCAGGGAATCCTTATCTGAAAATGCTCTCTGGCTTTTTGTTTGCTTTGTAATGTCAAAGCAGGGTCAAGAATGTGATCTGTATAGACAGAGTTTTGAACGTTTGGGGTTTTTACAAGAAAATGTTCTTTTTGATGTTTAAGTCCCAATGATGGGGTAACGCCTTTTGGTAGGCCAACTGATAGAGCTGGGAGGTGGGGAGAAAGATGCTTTTTGTTCTTTTCATGTGATGTTGGTGCAATAAAGTTATTTTCTGTCTCTGTGAACCTTGTCATGCTTCTCTCTCGGAATGACTGTAGCAGTAACAATGCTGCTCCTACTTTACATAGTCTAAGAAGTGTATAATCTGCATGTTATTGTTTCTTGTGGAAAAAAAAAAACCCAACACTATCAGAATGAGGATAGATATCTCTGTTTTCACAAAGTGAAGATAATAATGATAATTTCTCTCACAGAATTCCCAGAGGAATTTTAGTTGGGCGGGGCAGAATGTAATGTATATGTGATGTTGAGGAGGAGGCAGGATGCCATGTGTTTTGTCACGTTCCAGTAAGGGAGGTTATGCTGGGAATAGGCATGGCAGCTCTTGGTTATGTTTGGTTGTGTTTTCAAACTCACATGCACAACTTGCCAGGTGAGAAGCTTATTTTTTTGCCTCCTTTTCTGTGAAAAGAAAACAGGTTTGTGCAACAATTCCATCTGTTCTGTCATCCTTCCCAAAAGCATTGAGATGCTTTGATACATTTGCAGAACATGTGACTGAAAGTGGGAATATCAAAAATAATTCCACGTATAGTGGAGGCTGTTTAAGGTGAAAAAGGCCATATAATATCTACACTTAAGGAAAAGACTCAGTTTCTACCATGGAGACACTGCTGCACATCAAGGAGCACATGGACATTGGTGGATATAGGACTGAGTGGTAGCTGGCCATCAACCATTTCCTTCCTAGCTTGGCAGACATGGGGAAGTGCAGAGAAAAAAGAGGAGAAAATGGTACAGGAGTCATTAAGCAAAGATGGAGTGAGGGAGCTGGGGTTAGCTTGGTGGGAGGATGAAGGGTGATAAGAACATCCCCAGTTCTCTTACATCAACATTAACTGTCAGCACGTTTGGGAAGGCCAGTAACTCTTGATCTGCAGAGACTGAGTGTCATCCTGCTTCAGAGATTATTTAAATCTGTTCCATGTATATATGTACATGTCTATTTTTGAGCATTTTTTAATTTATTCCATATGTGAATTTATTCCATTGTTTATTTTGAAGTATTTAATGATAAAGAGAACATGTGGACATCAGCAGAAATTCCATTCAATAGATACAATACAAAGAGGTATTTTCCTTAATGGCTTTACTAAGAAGCAAAGGGGAGGGTGAAATCCCCCAAACAAATGCTACACTGAGGAAAATACTTCTGATATTATTTGATACAAGATAATATTTAGAAAATAATTATGCCTCAAGAAAATGTGGACTAGAATGCACAGTATCTTAGTGTGATACTTAAGGCAATGAGATTTTAAGGTTTACCTTATGTGCCATGTATATTGATTAAATACCAAATATATGGTGGCCATTTCTAGCCATCATTTACTGTATTGATTTGTCAGCAGTGGAACTGTAATAAAAAAAGCTATTGATTTACTGTCCTTATTTGCTTATGGGCTTTTTATTAATTTTACACATTGTTTCCTATTTCTAGATTATAATTTTTATGTGTTTCCTCCCTTTAAGACAAGTCTGGTCCTCTCTGAAGTTAGAAAAGAGCAGCAAATTGAGGAACAAAGGAATGAGACCATCAGCTGCTTCCTGCTCCTTCTTAAGGAGAGACAAAAGCTGCGTAAAGAATGGACAGCAAGGTGAGAAATACTCCTATAAATCCCCTTGAGTGGGGAAAAGTGACTTTAAAAAAAAAATCTAAATTTTCACTTCTCAAATAGTAATTCCGTATTTGTGTGGGGTAGGCTGCTCCCTTAATCATACACTATAGGCTACTGATAACAGCTTGGTAGGCAGTGCTCAGATCTGAGGAGTGGTGCCACCTAAAGTGCCCTCAGGTTTTCCACAGATTGCTGACAATGTGAGCCCTGCTCTTTGCTGGAATGCTCTGCTGGAGCTACACTTGGCTGCTTCCCTCGTGCTCCTCCCATTTCCCTGTGCTGTGCTACTGGTGTTAACTGGTGCTGGGTGAGATGGGCATGCATGTAGGTACTGCTCACTGCCAGAGATCAGGAGATGCTACTAACAGTGTTTAAAAATTGGTTTTGTACTTGGTAAGGTTTGTGGTAGTGGAATGTAACCAGCTGAGTGCATTTCAGAAGCACCAGATACACCATACTTTTAGTTTGATCAGAAACAGGTGAATGAAAGAGGATTTCCACCATGTTTCACCTCGTCCTTAGGCTCTTAAATGAGTTGTCACCTTTTTTCACATCTTTGTCTAAAAGCTATAGGTTTATACTAATTTTGTAATCTCTTACTATTTCCTTATTTGATATTGACATAAAGTATCTAGCAGTCTATGAATTTTTTCTGCCAAATATAAAACTTTTATTTAAAACCAAGAGATGTTCCTTACTTACAATTAGATACAGTTTTTAGTCAAAAGTATTTTTAAATCAGATTTTTGTTATTGAAATTTAGCATTTAACTGGCATGATTGTTTTGCCTGTGCTAATTAAAGCTAAGGGAGATGCCTTGTATTTTACTGGTGTAGTTCCTGAAGACTCTGAGATTGCTTTTAAAATGTTATCCGTAGATTTTGGGTCTGACACTTGAGTATCTTTTCTGCTCCAAATAATTACAGCAAATGAAGGTGAAACATTTTAGAAACTTTAGATAAAAATTTAACATAATTACCCATAATTACTTTACAAATTACAGGTTGTGTATTATAAGTTTGTGTTTCAATGAGCATGGAATGTTTATTTGTATGGTACTAATTTAAGATTTCAGAAGTAAGCTGGCTCTAAAATATTTTCCATTTTATCATGTGTGTTTTACATTTTTCTTCTTGAACAATTTAAGGGATCTTTGTAAGTTTTTTTTTTTTGTTCTAGTTTTATTTACATTTTTTTTCAATTGGTTGGGGTTTTTTGGTTTGGTTCTTTTTTGGGGAGGGAGGTTGTTTGGTTTGTTGCCTTCCATCACCATGCTTATGAAGTAATGCAAATGTTTTACTATGTTGGAAACAGAGGAAAACACTTAAAGCTTTTTTGTGGGACATGTGCATCTTTGTTGTGAAACAGAATAGAAAGCTTTTAATGAGTGTGATACCTTTTTAGAGTTCATTTTGTCTAACAATGATTTCCTAATATAGGAAGTCATCAGAGATCATGGTACTAATGAGTAATTTGGAATGACTGTGGGTTTCAGTGTGCCTGGCCTCGCTTGCTGCTCTCAGGGAGCTCCGGGGCTGGAGCCAGGGCTGCAGTTGGAGACGTAGCCCAGGCTCTGACACAGCAAAGCTGCAGCTCCTGGGGGGTGGGGAGAGGCACAGGCAGATGAAGTGCAGGCTTTCTTAAAACCAAACACCTGAAAGAACATTTCAAGAACATTGTGCCTTGAAAGTTCTGAAAGAAAGTGTCCTTTGAGTATTAAATATCCATAATCCTTTTTCTTTCCATTTGATGTTTCCCATGCCAGTGACCTATCTGGGAGTCTCATCCATATGATCTGCATAAAGAGACTGTTACCGTACACCTCGCTTGGCTCCATCAAAGCCCCAGCTCGGTGTCTGGAATGAAACACTGCCTGTGGCAGCCATGGAGCACACGGTGCTGAAAGTTATAAAACGTCCACCGTGGTACGAGCAGGGCTGCCCATGTTTTAGAGATCAGTCTATTGTGTACTTTGGAATTACATGAGAAAAATGTGCTTGGACAGGAAATAATTAGCACTTGTCAAAGGGCAGGCAATAGGTTACAGTACTTTACTTTCAACAGGCTATCAGGGGATCAGCTAGATTAGATAATAGAATTTTTTTTTTCCTGTGGAAGTTAAATACAGATGACTCTAATTACCTTACATTGTGCATTAGAGAGCAGATTATGAACAGTACAACTTCAAGAAATTTAGGTCAATGAAGGGAGGGCATCTGGCAGAAAACTTCACTCTGCGCTTGGTCTTTGTAGAGTTATGTAGTATTCTCTTCTTTCTTGTGTTTGATTTGTGTCATTAACAGCTGAAATAAAAAAAAACCAAAAACATACATGTTGGGAACTAGTAACACAAACTGACTGAACTTTTGGAAATTTAGCCTTTCCCTAGAAAGGTATATGAACTGTTTTGGTATGTACCTACTCAGTTAAAGCATATTCTTGTGTTAGTTGCTTTAAGTTGTACCAGTGTTTCTGCATATTAATGAGCTGAAATGACTCTTTAAGGTTGTATTTCATCTCCACAGCCCCAAACACGTGGCAGTGTGCTTACTGTTGCACTCACATTCATAGTCATTTCATAGACTTGTGATGCAAAGATGTCATCAGTATCTTAAGTACCTGAGCAGGTCTTCCAGGGATTCAAGTTCTCTGAGTGGTAGTGATCCACAATACTTCATGTAGGACTTAGTGAATGTCCTCTGAGTGTTAACAGAAATGGTCCAGAGTTTCCAAAGCCCCAGATTTGTTTATACTGCGTGATACTGCCTGATGGACAGGTTGTTATTGCTGTTAAAGAGCTGCTCTAGCCCTTTGAACTGACCCCTTCTTGACCTCTGCTTACAGAAGGTCACTGTTCAGCTTATAAAGTGAGGGGAACCTCAGACTCTACTGTAACAAATAGAGGGTGAAGGGAACAGCTGTGAATTTTGGACTAACCATGCAAACCTGGATAGACTTTTTTAGGGTCACTGTATGATAATGAAAATTGTTACCAAATTATATGGAAATTTAACAGCAATAGTGGGAAAGAGAGGGTGGAGTCTAATGCATTTGGTTTGATAAATGAAGTGTGAAGTTACCCATCTGGCTCTAGACAGCCCTCTTTTTCTCTACGAAAAGGAAACATTTAAAAATAACCATGGTACATCTAGAATCAATGACCCATACAGAGAGCTGGAATAGATCAAGATTTAATGGTGACTGTGGAAGAAATTATCATTTGAAAAGTGAGACAAAGGATGAGAAAGTACAGTTCAATATCTGCACCTGATTCATTTTTTTAAAAGGCCTTAATATTTTTCCCTGTTGATGATGTTATTGACATTTTTTATTTTGCTTTGTAACTGGAACAGAAAAGTTGTTATATCACAAAGAAACAGGGGAAAAAGAAAAAGTACTTGAATTTCAAGAGAGAATGTTGCACTTTTCCTGATCAGCAAGTGCCTGAGAGAGCTGGTCTATGGTTAAATAAAACTCTAGCTCTTATTTTTCCTAATAGAACTCCTATCATGTTGTAATAGCATTGTCTTTTAATGCTTGCATGACATACTGCACTTAATTGCTAGTAAGTTTTTGTGGTATTTTTCTTAGACATACATTTACTACCAAACTAATTTGTCATCAGTAAATCAACGGGAAGATTAATTTAAAGGGTAGCGTTTAACTGCGTTGACTGCTAGGAAAAATTATGGTTAGTTAAAACATTACTAAAATATGGGGTTTTCAAATGGAAAAATTGTGTTAGTCCAAAATAGTTTTATTATGACACAGACTCTGATGTCCATTTTGCTATTTCCCTCAGTGAAATTGTACCATTTCTCGTGGGGAGAATTTGACTAGATACTGGAAAAGTTTTGGAGAAAAAACATAATTTTGGAGAAAAACGTAATGAAGTGGAAAGTTTGATAAAATGATTTATGATTGTTGAATTTTCATAGGTGTGCTATTTATACAAATTCTGAAATTTTAGATGATTCTCTCTAAATCATCATCTAATCACAAATTGACATAGTGAAAATAGAATAAACATTCAATAAATAATCTGTACCGAAGTAAACACAAATTTCTTCTGGATCATGAGATAAACAGCAGAAAAGTGTTAATTGATTATATCTTGTAAAAATCAATAACTTATAACCTTGCATCATTAAAATAACACAATACAAATCTCTTTTTATGGGGGTCATTCTATAACCCATAATATTGTAGATATTTTGTAGACTCGGTCACTGTATTTCTAGACTTTTTATATTTTTGCATGGCAGTGGAAGAAAGAACATCTTACTTGTGACAAATCATGTTAGTTTCAGGTTTCAAGTCAGATGTGAGCTATAATTCCTCAGCATTTTTTGCCTTTGTCAAACCCCTTCTTAGATCTCACAATTTTGACATAACAATTTAAAGGTATGTGGGGTTTCTTTTAGTTAAAATGAATACTTAAAGTACAGAGGTAGTCTTAGCTCTCAACAGTGAAATCTGGATTTTTATGTTGGTATTTATATAGGAATGTAAATTATAAGTACCTAGTGAGAAAATTGAGTCCTAATCTGGATGACACTCTTCAATTCTATAATTAAAAAAATGAAGAATCTTAGAGGGGAAGCCTAAAATAGTGTGCGTGTTAAATAAGATACAAAGTGGAGGATTTTATATATTTTATTTTCTGTTTTGAAGAAAAAGTTCATTTTTTCTTCTTATACCTAACCTCCTTATACCTTGAAATTTCAGATCACAATTAAAGAGGTAATTGAGGTAGATTTCATTCTTTTTAGCTCTGGTAGGAGAAAGTGGTGTCGATGTAAAGAAGGACCATGTTTCCTCTGTAGCAGAGGAATGTTGATGGGTTAAGAAGTTAACATGGGCTTTGGGAAAATCAGAGGGGTTTTTTTTCCCTTTCTGTCACAAGCTTTGTGTTTGAGTTTCAGGAGCTCATGAATGGTGTTTTTCAATTGAAATGTGACAACACCAGTTCAAAGACTGGTTGAAAAATACTGAAATTTTTTTTAACTCTCACAGACCTGGCAAGATGATAAGTATATGAAACACTGTGAACTCTTCAGAAAATACTCTAATAGGAGCTACATCAGTTCCCAAGATTTTACAAACTACAGAGGTATCAAAGTTTGTCAAGGGGGTGGGGGGAATGGTAAGTATTTGCATTGTGGTTGTTTTGTGTAACATGAGAATGACAGATTTTTTTTTTTTCCATGTTGTGGAATCCAGTATCCATGTTTCTGATATTATTAAGGATCTCAGTACATACAGCTCTATGATCTCTAGTGTGTTTTTTGGTAAGAGTTGTTCCCTCTGAGCAATGGGTCTCAGTAAGTTAGCAATGAGCATACACCAAAATTTCGATTCACCATTTTGGAAATCACAGGGAAAAAAGGTTAAAATTACATTTGAATTCTTTCACATTCGTACTTTAGATATATGCTTGTGACTAGTCTTTAAAAGAAGAAAATGAAACTGTTCAGCACCATCATGTAAGCTAAACCAAGTTTTCAGAACATAGACGATGCACAGAAAGTAAATTGTGGCTGAGTAATCCTGAATACTTCATGTTAATCAAGATGCTTTGAGTCAGACTGAAAACCAACCTTGCAGCTTTCAAATGAATGGAGAAAACACTGCAATGTCGATGAAGTTGTCAGGTCTCCTGCTCTAGTTATGCTTAGACTTCAGCTGCCTTGATTGACCTTTGACTTTCCTCCAGTTGCTTGTTGCCAGATTTCTTTTGCTCCTCATGACCCTTCCTGTTTTACTGCCTCTGTCTTTCACCTGTGTTCCTTGTATGGAGGAGTCTTTGAAGCAGCCAAGCTTGGGATCAATAGGTACAAGTACTCTTCAGAACAATGGAAATGCAGCTTGATTAAATGCTGCTGTTTAGCTGTTCCTTTGAAACTGTCTTGACCCTTTACCCTTGGAAAGACTATGTGTTTACAAGCTGTGGCTACTTACAGAAAATCCTGCCTCTTACCTTGTGATGTCACTATGTACACAGAAATACTGTGCAGAAAAAGTTGTGTAGCAACCTAAACCAAAAGGTATTATAGAGCAGGATAAGAAAAGCTGCAGAACTTCAGCTCTGTGTCTCTGTGTGTGGCTTTTTTTTGTGTCAGACTCTGTCATTAAAGTAGGGATTGTTTAATCTGAGTGTTTGCTTTATTATTTTGGTTCAATTTTGATGGTTCAGTTCTGAAATCCATAGACAGATGCATCATCCTATACCTGAGTAACTACCATATGAAACTTCTTTGACATTTTTCTTTTTTGATTTCATTATTTATTCTTCTTGTGCTAGATGAGTTTTTCAAATAATTCAGTGGCACTTCCAAAACTGGAAAATTACACAAATTTAGTCCTTATATATAGTGCAATTAAAGCTTCCAAAAAATGTGATAAAGAATTTTTGCACTCTATCAGAGATTATTCAGTTATTTATGATTTTTATGTTTGGTTTTACTTGGACAGGCTTTTAAAGCCAGCATGGGTGAAATTTCCTTATTTACATAAGCTTTCATAATTGCATTACAAGAAAGATAGATAGTGTTGTTTTTCCAGGGGCTTGACAATGATTTGTTCACTACCATTGGGAGACCTGAATGCTGGAAATGGAGATTATTGTATTTCCAGGGTACAGGATGCTGGAGATTGACTGGATCACAGGGGTGATAAATTTATAATCTGTGGAGACCAAGTGTTAGCCACATCATCAGACAGTTGAACCACAAAGTAGCATTAGCATCTGCTGTCATCCTTTCTGTAGGAGAAGGGTGTCTACCAGAGGCAGGGGAAAAGGAGAAAGGCTGGGGGAGTTTGTGTGTTTTACTGTGCCCTGTAGCTGCCCACATTAGATAAAGATGTGGTGTTACAAACTGGGAATAAGGTGTGAGTGTTCCAGTGAATGAAAAATTATCATAGATTTGTTTTATTTATCCACTGAAGTCTATTTCTTCTGCAGTATCAATCCATTCTTTCCTTTGCCTTCAGCAAAATGTGCTAATGTTATGGTATGTAACATCCATTAAACTACTGGCAAACTTACTGTGAGCTCAAACTTTGTCTAAAATTAGACATTTAAAATTAAGAGTCTGAAGACAGAATTCTCTCTTCTGTAAAATATAGAAGCCTTATCCAAACAGGACTATAATGATTTTAGTACCGTTATGGTTACAGCTTTATCTATCGTAAAGCAGAATTAAATGTTTAATTTGGAGGTGTGTTAAATAATCCATATACATTATCAATAGTGACAAAACAGAGGGGTAACTTAAAGGGTTTACCCAGCCAAATGGTGCTGATCATGTCATACCATGAGTGTGAGCAGATTTTTACGTAAGTTCATGACTTAAGTCTTAAAGGCAGTCAGCCTTGTGTTATTAAAGTTTTTCCACAAACATAGAACTTGATGGCTCCAGGGATTGGCAATGAAATACAAAGCCTTTTGTTTTCAGGTCAGCAGTTTAAATATGGTTCAGGTAGGTAGTGCCAAAGATTATTCCCATTGGGTATCTGTGTTTGATGGCCTATGTAAAATGCATCGGCTCTCCAGCCCTGGTAGGCAGGTGTGTATATCACATAAAGCAACTGCTGCAGCTGACACTAATTGGTACCCTTGCTGGCACTTCTGGAGCAGCCAAAAATTAAATGGATGTTGAAACTGAGCAAGGTGCTGTCAATGCTCTGAGCAGTCTAGGCTGTGGTGGTGAGGTGGTGATAAGCCAAAGAATGTCATGGATTACTGAGGGTAAAAAAAGAGGATCAGTCTGTTGCATCCCTCTACAGTTTGCTTGCATTAAAGTTATGGCAGCACATGCAGATAATCATGTGCTGGGAGAGAGGGCGAATTCCTGGGAAATCTGAGCAGGATTGGTGAGAGGGAAGTGCAGTCCACAAGGAGGTCAAAGAATGGCTTGGAGATGTATCAACTAATCTGAGAAACTAAGATGAACCAGAGAATAGGATGTGATTTACTTGCTTATTTTCACTACTAATGAGATCTTTTGGGCATTTGAAGAGTTTGACTTGGCTACTAGTATTTGTTCCATTTATTTTGTATTAATTTTCAGTACTTAATATATCATTGTTGTGGAATTATGAAATTATAAATTATGCTGATGTTTTAATATAGCCAAAAAGGGAAGTTGGAATTTCTTAAGCTTAAGAGGGGGGACCTATTACAGAGCATAAATTGCTATCATAGTATTTATTTTATTTTGGTAAATGACAGCAGCCCCAAATGGGAACAGTGCTTAGAGCATATGTACTAATAATAGAAGAAAATCCTATTATAACTTGCTTGAGTAACTTGGCCAACTGAGAACTCTTTCAGAGATATGCAGGTATAATAATTATGCAGATATATAAGAAATAATTGAAACAAGGTATCTTGAACAGTATCAAAAAGATTGAGAAACAGGGTCTCAAAATGCAGTTTGTGGGAGAAGCCAAGAAATGTATATTGAGTGTTAAAGTGAGAGCAGTAATACTAGGAGAAAAGAGTATTCTGTTAGAAAATGAGAGTTCTGAGAATTCTGAGCTACCAATAAGAGGGTGTTCTACTTTTTCTGCAAGGGTAAGCTGAATGGATCCATCAGTTATGCGCATGATATGATGGAGTTAGATTTAGTGCCAAATTATGCTGAAGGATGGTTTTTTGTACAAGTTTGGACAATACTTATCCAAAATTTTTGCCAGTTGATTTTAGGCAAGCCAGCGTTTTCTCATTTTTATTTTCACATATTTAATAATGTGAGCATTTGGTCTTCCTGACATATAAAAATATTTTTACCAGAATTATTTTTGACCACTTAGCTAACATGAATTTGAGCAAGTGCTCAGGAGAGGTGAAGCAATCCAAGTGCCCACTCCAGTGTAGATGACTTGCTGGCTGCACAGCATGTTTATTGTAAGGCATAGTGCACTGCATAAAAGATCTAAGTATTTTATATTAGACTGTCCTGAAAGCACTTGAGGTATTTGCCCTTCTTTTTCTACTTGGGGATATGGATAAGCTCCAAATCCAGGTGTGTATTATTAGGGATTGAAGCGGAGGCTGGAGGAGGGGAAAGCAGGGGAGGAGAAGGATTTGAGAGGTAAGAGGGTGCAATATTGGAGGAGGTTTTTGACTGCTTTGCTTGCCTGTAGGTGACACTGTTGCATCATTTATCTGTACATTTTCAAATATGTTGTCCAGGGACAAAAAAAAGTTTCATTGAAATAATTTGAGGGATTCAAAAAAATACATTCCTCTAATGATTCTTTAAGCCTTGGCTAGAGAGTAGAGTCTTAAACAGGTACATGAATTGCGTGTTCACCTTCCCAAAGATGGCAGCAGTTTATAATACTCTTTGTGATTAACTAGTTCACTGGCATTGCATCTTCAGTAATCCCTTGAAAGGTGAGATTCTAAGAAGATTGCTCTGCATGTTTCTAAAGACTAATGTAATAAAGCAAGATGATAATACACTGATGAAAAAAAAAATCCTAATTTGCTGCTGAGTTACAGCAATATAAAGTTAAAATGTTTTTCTTTGCTCAAGTAATTTAAATTAATAATGTGTGTCATTAAGTGAAATCTCAGAGAGGATTTTTTCTTCTTTGCCATTAAGTCTGCTGGCTGCAGCGAAAATGAAATATTCTATGAGGCTTGAGCAATCATCTATCTCTAAGCTATGGTGTGCCTGCTGCCAGATGTTCAGGTGCTGCTGCTGCTGCTTTGACATGTATATCTCTTCCAGGCAAAAAAAACACAATATATACATCAGTCCAGGTGCAAGGTGGCCTTGCCAGCAAACCTGCCTCCTCCTAGCTGTGACACTCATCCACTCCCCGTCAGAGTGTGTACGTTGGAAGGGGATTGTAATTAACCCCTGGAAAGCATAGGTTTCACTAAAGTGATGTGCACAGTAATGATATTGTTAGCTTCCTTAATTTCCAGTTTCACCATCAATTATGCCATGTGTTTCATCCAGTTGGTGCTACCCTCCCAGTGTTAATTATAACCTACAAGACTGTTACAGTTAATTTTATGGCAAGCATATTGTCTCTTCAAGGCTCCACAGCAGCTCATAAATTATCTTGAAGGTAAAATGTAACTTGGGGAACTAGTTATGAAAATTCCATCCATCTCGCTTAGGAGGTGCAGCTGCTACTGTCAGCTGCCTCGCTGCTGCATTGTGAAGGAATTATGGTGGGTCAGGTTTAAGAGGCGAGGCCCAGGCTGTCACTGAGGAGAAAGGCTGTCCTGGCCCTGTCAGACAAGTACCTTCTGCCAGTCCCTCGTGGTTTCACTTTGCAGGCAGTAAAAGGCAGGCAGTGCAGGTGGATAGTCCCCAAGCTGTCTCTATTCATTACTTTACAGAAACTTGTTTTAGGTAGGCAGGTACGGAGACCTTTTCACTGTTGTCATAATGTTAGGCATCATCTGCAAAGTGCAAGATAGATAACTCTATAAATAACTCGCTGTTCTGTTGGGCTGGGCTGGTGGAGAAAAGATGATTAGCACTGTAGAGGCACATGAAATAGCTCGCTGGTTTGTAAAATGACTGTTGGTTTAATTGTAGCAATAGCTTGGTCTGGAAGAGCACATCTGTTCGCCTTTATTTCACATACACAATAAGAGGAGGTGCAATTTCACTGCTAAGTAATTTGTGTTGGAGTTTCACATTAAATAAATTAGCATGGGTTTATATGGGCATTGTTTATGACATCTGTGTGTGTGTCCTGTTTTTTTTGCTGAAGGAATTGCAAAATATTGTTCTTAATAAAAGTGAGGGGGAATAATAAAAACAAAGCAGCCCATTGCTCAGAACAATGAGATTGGCATTCAGTGCTATTTATATTTTAGTAATATACTTTTATTTTTACTATAGTGCCTTATTCTTTGTATCAATAACACGAGACTACCATAGAATATAATGCCTTATTCTGCTGTCTCTTCCTTTAATGTTTTGTATTTCAATAGTTTAAAATGCTGTTAAACTTTGGGTGTTCCTTTAAGAATAAAACCAAAGTGCAAATCAAATTTCCTGAGAGGCTTTTTATTCTTCCACTCTTTACCTTTCGAAAGGCCTTCTGTGTTTATGGTGTTGTTTCCTAACCTCATTTACAGCTGGGAGGGCACATGAGAAGGAATGCTGAAAGCTGATACTTTTCCATAGGCAACTACTGTGCAGATGTAGATGTACAGACTCATTGTGAATGAGTAAATGTTATGAATTCAATTGAGGAGAAAATGAACAAACACAATAATGAAACACAGTAAGGGTAATTTATCTAAATATATATTGTTTGTTTGTTTTGACAGTCTTCATTCAATTTTAATTATTTCTGGTTATTCATTACACAGGGAAGAAAACATTTTCAAGATAGTGCTGACATTGTAAATTAGACCTTTTATATGTTTAAAAAGGGAAAAAAAGGCTTATTAGAGCCTGAAAATCAAAACACTTGTATGTGTAGTTATTGTTGTAATGTATGTTCTTTATTTCTTTTCCCCTGGAATTTACAGTAAATGTGCCTTGTGATATCTTTTAGAGTTCTATCCTTTTCCCAGAGTCAACAGCACATATTTTGGTTTATTCCCAGAAGAAACCATTATGTTTCAACTGACCAGAACCCTATTTCTATTTGTTTAGTTTGTTTAGAGGGAAGGTATTAGGCAGAGCCTTGGGCCAAGTGAGATGTACGAAGAGGATCTCCTCAAGAGTAGATCCAGAGGTGTTGCTTCTCAAAGTTCCTTTTTGGCCTCATTCTTTCCTTATCTCCCCCAGAAGAGAAGAGGGAAAGTTCTAGGTGTTGGTGGAATATCCCATTTAATGTGAGGTTGCTTCACCCAGTTTTGTGTGTTACTGTCTCCTACACTGTAGGAGATAACAAGCCTGTAAACAGAGATTATCCATAAATACTGACTAAGTAACTCCTCTGTTGTGGGGTACTCCCAGTTAGGATTCTGCATCCCCTGGGGGTATGTGCTGCAGGGTAATTCAGATGAGTGTGTGCACTACAGACTGCTGGGATGGAAGAGAGGTCTGAGAATTCAGATGTCCACAATGGTTTCTTAGGAGATAATGCTGCGTATCCAAAATTTTAACATTTATTTTGTTTAAAATCATTTGAAAATACCTGAATTATTGTCATCATTGTCTCTTCCCAGCTTGATTTTGCACCATTGCAATACTGCTGAGTTTAAGAGTTACTCTTGATTCAAATTTGTGGGACTGAGAGAACAGAATAAGAGCTTCACATTTTCTGGTGACAGAATCTCAGACTTTGATTGTGGTCCTGTTGCAGAAAGAGATGCATCTGATTTGAAAAATCTTTGTGGTTTTAATTTGACACATAAAATGGTCATTACCAAAGTAATTCCCCTTTAAAAATAAGATTTTTTTTTTTATGCAATTAAATGAGAAAAGTTTTTGGTTTTTTTTCCAGAATAAAGTGCCTTTATTTCTTAGCTCTTGGCCAAGGAAAAATCTGCATTTGGAAAGAAAACTATGAAGTATTGAAAAATTATTTTTTGCAAAAATGGATTGAATTAACTGTAACATAATTGGAAAGATAACAACTTAAGAGTTGGATCCACACCACTTATTTTCACAGGTAGACACATTTAAAAAATATTTCTTGCTTGACATGACTCATTATGTTCTATTATCAACCCAAGAAAAGCTGAATTTATATAATAACCTCAGTATTAGTTATTAGATTGCAAAAAACACTTGGAAAACAAGGATTTTAGGGATTGGTTTGTGACTTTCTTATTTATGACACAGAATTTAGACTTTTGTTTGTTGTAAAATAAGTAATTTAAAAGACCACAATCTCAAATGTTTGCCAGCTAAGTGCACTATCAGGCAAATGTATTTCCAAGGATAAAAATAATTGTAGCTCAAATATATGTAAATATAAAAGGGATTTAAATCTGTGATAGGTTATGTAGCTGAATGTTGAAGCTTGATGCTTCAAAATATGTAAATAAATTGTGATTTTAATATTGCTGTAATAGACAATGGGGGTTATAATTTTCTACTTGTTAATAGTTAATTTTAAGCTCAAATAGCCTGGGGTGGGGAAGGCCTTTGTACAGTTTAAATCTAGTGAAACCATTGGAGTGCTGAATGGTGTTGACCATTTGCTTATTCAGTTTGCCCATAAAACAAGTCATCAATACTGCTTCTCTCTCTTGTTGTACTCTCATCTAGGATGTTTTGGTGTGAAATACGTTTTATAATCTTTTATTTCAAAATATTCTCACACCTGGCTTTGTTTTTACTCTGAGATGGAGAATCACTGTTCTTCACTGACATTTTAAGGCCTTCTGACTTGTTTTTTCTCCAAGACAGCCATTCTATAATTGGTCTTGGCTGAGAAGTCTATAACTTTAAGTAGGATTGCTTGACTGCCATAATGCTATGCAAATGTAATTGTGCAATCTAAGTTACATGATTAAAAAACAAAATGTTGGTATGTATTTGGTTCCTGACTCAGCAGAAGTATAAAACAAGATCAATTAAAGAATATTGATAGTCTCTGAAGGAAAACAGCTTGAAATAATATAAATAGAATCATTCATGTAAGTTTGCACGTGTTCAAGGCAAGCTGTTCTAAGTGTTTCTGTGACTTTTAGCATGAATTCAGGTAGTCTTGTCATTTTGTGTAACTGCACACAGAAGTACTTCGTTGAAGACATTCCATTGATGGAGTTGGTCTATACTTAGAATTTCTTACTGTGTACATTGTCTGTACAAGAAAATCCTCTTGGTATCTCATCAGAGTATTTTAAAACAAACAAACAAAGTGGCCAAAACAAAAAAATCCAGCAAAAGAAAACCAAACCCCCCCTTGAACTTTATAATGTACCAATGTTTATGAAACACAATAACTTCTATTTTTTCTCACTGGAGCCTATTAGCACATGCATTATGCTAACATAGATGGTGTTCTTAAAAAGTGTTGACTTTTTCTGCACACTCTTAGTTGCTAACTGGTATGGACAAGTCTTCCTTCAATTTTTGCTAATTCTTGTTTTTTTTCCTATGAAGGAAACTGTAAGAAAACAACATGCTGTCAAATATTAAAAAAAAAAAAATTAGGCATACAACTTTTAAAAATGTAACAATTATTTTGAGGGGCAGTTGAAGATGAATACAGAAAAATAATTTTGTTTGCCTGCTCATTTTTTTTGCTCAACGCCTGGCCTTTATTTAAGCATAATATTTTTCTGTGTCACACACAAAAAAAATAACCCTACAAGATTTATTGGCATTTGTATGGAAAAAATGAAAGGATTTTCATGTTTTGTAAGAAACTTAATACACTCTCACAGATGGCCCAGCTCAGGTGTGATTTTAATTATGAGATAAAACAAAGCCCAACACAGTAGGAAGTAGTCTTAATAAATGGCCTGAAGCTTTTGTCTTCATGTGTCAAAAAGCCTTTTTATTGTGTGCTGAAATTTTTTTCCTAGTTGTTTCTAAAAATTAGTTGAAAAAAAATACAAAGGCTTCCAAAGTTCATGTGAATTATTTAGGTCAAGTTAAAAACGGGATTTTTTTTTATTATTTTTTTTTTTTCCCCCTTTTTCTCCCAACAGGTTTAGACTTCTGGCAAATGATAGAAAAATGCATTAATAATAATTAAACCTGCAAGGACACAAATGCTTTATTTATAAGTAAAATAATTTTATAAGTAAAATATTTAGATGTCGTCATTGTTTATTGTAGTATCACATTGTTTAGTAGTAACACAAACTGAGAATTTGCTAAGCTTGGCTTAAACTGCACTATCAGAAACTAATATTAATTTAAACCTGGCTATGGTATTCAGCCTTCATTATTAAAACACAAATAGTATGATCCTGTTGTTAAATATTACTAATATATTATAATAATGTTGTAGTGTCTTTCCCTTAGTGGGGAATTATGAGGACCTCATGTTAGGACCTCAGTGTCCTGACATAGTTAATTATCCATAGATAATGGTTTTCAGCAGTGGCTGTTCTGAACATCACAACCTCACTGTTAAGGGCTTAATAAATATTTGCAGACTCAGGTGCAGAGCACCTACGTCCTCCTCTGCAGAAGCAAACAGCTGTGGTTGCCTTCCTGTGCCATACATCACCCCCAGCCTCTCATTTGTCCTGGCAAACCTAATGGTGCAAATGGCAAGTTTTATGTCCTGTGCTCGACTGGGGTATGTTTGCTGCAGAAATGCTAGCTTACCTTTCAGGAGTCATCTGTCTTTTCTAATGCAGAAATATCTTAGGAAGCTGAGACTTCTGGGGCTCATTACTCGAATGTTGTATGTATTGATAAAATTATTCAAAACTTCATTTTAGAGTGTATGACCACTATCATCACCCGTGCTGGAAGGTGGAAAACTATAACCAGATGGTTCACAATTGAAATCTGTATCCACGAGCTTACTTTTAGGGGACAGTTATTTATAATAATTATTTTAATTACAGGACAGTGAAGAGCTTAATCGTAATGAGCTTTTACAAGTAATACAGGTTAGAGTTTTTTCTTCTGTGTGGTTGAATACATCTCATGGGAGGAAGTACCCTTAAGCTCCACGTAGCTATGTATCAGGGCTTATATTATAAAATAGGGCTTGGGAATATTGGCTGATGCTTACATAACATCCCAACTGTAATTGCTGTTGAATCATGGAGTAGAAGGAGGAAACTCTAGGTTTATGTACCTGGAACTAAGGCACATTCAGGCAAAGACATTCTAGAAATGGAATAACCTACATCGTCTTTGATAATGAGTAGTCAGTGAGCTTCTCTGTCTAACCAGTTACAATAGCAGTCATATTTGACACACTACTCAAAAACTCTTTGGCATTCAGTCCGAAATAAACCCAACAGCTTAACTTCTTCGTATTTTTCTTATAGATTTCTGTGCTTCCAACAAAGATCCTAAGGGGAAGTTCTTGGGTTTTCCCCCCCAGAAATTTTGATTATCTTCTTCCTCCTTGCCTTGCAATCCATGCATCATTGGTCCTCATCCTGTTCCATTTTTGGATTTTTAATCTTGTCTGGTCATATTCATCATTTATTATGAGGGGGTATAATATAAAGAGTAATTCATTATAAATTAATAATGATGTGGTTCAAGTTTTTTGATCATGTGCTGATTGAGGGAGCATTTTAAAGAACACTATATGGTCCCTATTGTACAGAATTTATGGTGCATTGTCTATCCTGTTCTATACTAATCCTGTTCTATACTAAGAACTCTGATTCTCAGATTTTCTAGGAAAATGGTTTTTGCTGAGCAGGGGAAGCAACCATGATTGACTTGCTTGGGATTCTGTGAAGCATGGATCCTCAGCATTGGTTACCCTGGTCTCTGAAACATCCCTAACTGGTTTCTGGTTGTCAAACACACAAATTTTATTATTCTCACCATTCAGCCAACTGTAGTGACTGTAAGAAATCAGTCTTCATAGTACTGTGACCTTTACATTTCAACTGAAGTTGTGGTTATGGTGTTGCTTATTCAGTTACTAGTTTGGTACAAACCTAGAGGAAGGAATTTTCATTCTGATGTGTGCTGATTGTCTTTCCTACTTGTTAATCCAACCCTGGTGATTGACTCTGGGTGAAACACAAGCTGGCATGACTGGTCTGTGCTGCACTCAGAGATGCTGCATTCTCCTTCTGCTCTGGATGTGAGCAGTGCTGACATGTCACTAACCTGGCCTGGCTCTCTGGCCAAGAAGTTCTTAATGTCACATAAAAACCCCAAAGTAAATAAAGGGTGCTGTATTTCATATATTTCATTATATACTGTTAGTCCTAAGTGTTATGTCTCCCCATCAAACATGAGATGAAATGGCAGTGCTCACTTTCCCTTAAACTTCAGTGGTACTAACCTGAAAGTTATATGAAAAGCATAGACATGACTCCAAGATTAAAACTCAGTGTTGTATTAATTTAAATCATATTTCTTTCTGTTTGGGTGCACTTTAAATTCTGTTATAACTATTCTGTTGGTAGCCTATGTCCCTTTGAGTCATTAACAAAATGTAACTGATCTTCATCTGTTTGGTTGGAGAGGGTAGGGGGGTTTAATCTTCAAAATAATCAAGGCAAGAAGCCTTTGGCTCATGAAAGTAAATGTTTTCTATCCTTTGTTGTCAGATACCACAATTTTCTGCACAGCAAACTTAGATGAAACAGAAAACTGATACACTGAGCCACTGGAATTGCAGTCTTGTAATTTAGAAATATCCACTTTATCCTTTTTAATTCACTGAGATTCTTCAGTCTGAATCTGATATATGTAGGAGCCAAGACAAACAGTAACCATTTATAATCATTCAGAACAGTTTGGATTTCACTCGAATGTAAAGCCAAAGAGTTCTTGGCTTTGTTTCATGTGTCTTACAGGGATAGAAAGTGTATTTAAATTGTAGTATTCACTATAGCTGCATGTTTCTATAGTATCTGCAAACTTTTATTTTCAGCATTATAAACATGTGAAAATATTGTGCACTAAAATTTCTCACTTTACCAGTGGACGAACTCAATTTAAGGTCTTTTAACTTGCTAGAAATAGTGTCCATAAAAAGCTGTCTGTAGTCCTTCAAGCAGGAGTGAGAAAGCAGTGATACCAGGGGCACCGTTCATGTGCTCAGAGGAAGAAGAGGACAGCTGTGCATCCTTTCTGTGTGGGGCATTGCCCTGGAGTGCAGACACCTACAAAGAGTTTTGATACTTCAGAACACTTCTGAATTCACAGCTGACTTGCTGGGCTTTTAAAGAACGAGTACTGCAGCAGAGAGTATTTGCAGGACTGAGCCATAACATTGCTTTTGTGATTTACATGTTTTGTGATTTACATGTGTCAACTAGCTAGAATGACTTTGAGTGGGTGACAGAAATGGAAGCTACATTAATTTTGCCTCAGGAGTTTTAATCCTAGAATTATAAAAGCTATCAAAATCAGCTCTGCTCCTCATTTTAGTATGTTACTGACCTACCACCCAACCATGTGTGTGCATGCACACCTGACTTCCAGGTATGTGTGTGGAATTGATACACAAGGAGTCCTTCTAGTGAGGAGAGTTTGCCAGAATATCATTCAGAATTTGTCCTGTCTTGCCCTGTCCTTCTGAATTGTAAATAACTTAAAAATTAGAGCAACAGTGTAATTGCTCTGTACCTCCAAAAAGTTCTTTTTAGTATAGGTTAAACTATGTATTCTACCTTATATAGCATTTTGAAATTCCTAGATGAAATTGGCAATACACATGACAATGAAAAAGAGAAGCCTCATGTTTACAAAATCCATGCTGGGATGTTGCATGATTGGCAAAAACATTATAGTACCCTACTCTTTACAGCTGAAATTTGTGGAATGTTTTGCCCTGGACATAGGTAAGTTTATGGTGAGCTTTCCACATCTGGGGTCAAGCAAAAGTTGTGTTTTCCTTAGACATGAGTTGGGCTGGCATTTCTGACAGACGTGTAAACAGATGCAAGCGTTGTTGCTAATGACAGGTGATTATAAGTGGCATGGCTGCCAAGGTAATTAAACCATGCCTTGACAGGAACATTTGGTGAAATGGTATTTCAGCATTAGAAAAATTGTTGCAACACTTTTTTTCCCTGCTAAGCTATAACCTGAATATCATTCATTTTGATTCTTTGGCCACAGTGCTCCCAAACCTGCTCCCTGCTTTATCTACAGAAGTATTGAGAAATAGCTGAATAGCACCAGTACATATCAGTGGGGTTTTGGAGCTTTCAGCTGAAGCATCTGCTTGTAAGAAGGCTTTTAGCATATAAATACAGTATAAAGTCCAGCATGGAGGGATTGGTGATGTATTACCTTACTTTATGACAAGATAATGGTTATTGTGCCAGATTTATTAATGGCTGAATTATTGTGCTGCTGTTTGTCATATATTTCTTATTGGACTGCTTTTACTGCTGCAAACTGTAGTTTCTAAATCTATTTAAGATTTTTTTTTGTGCATGTGAATGCACTTCACAATGAAATACAGTTCATTCTTGAAGTGAAAATAATGGTTGCTTTAGTAGTAATGCACTCAATATTAGAACTTTTATGAACTTCAGACAGTATCTTCTCAGCTCTTCGTATTGAAATTTCATAGTTTAAGATTACTTTATCTTTTCCATTCCAATTTCTTTAGCTGATGGTGAATAATGCTAAAGTTCCTTATTGATCTCAGAATTCCAAGCAATCCTTTATTTAAAATATTCACTCACATATTACATCAGAGCAGTGCAAAAATTTGGTTTAATCCTATAAATTAATCAAAATTGATTTAATAAAATATGAAAGATCTAGTTTAGGGATATTTTTCCATTATTCTGTATGAAATTCATTATAATCTTAGGATGGAATCTAACTGCTCACATTATTGATGTTCCTTTGGTTTTTGCTTCAGCCTTGAAGCAATAAGTGTTTAATATAATAATTTCAGCTGAAATTCTGGGCTTCTATGAAATTTGGGAGCAGAATTTAATCCTGTTTATTTTTTGTTCAGGGCACTCAGGATGGAAAGAAATTATTTCTCCCTGCATGTTGGTCAGGACTTCATTAAGCAGAATAAGAAACTGCTACAAATACTCAATTGCAGCTAATACAGTCTTAACATGTGGGCTGGATACTTAGCAAAGGGTCTGTGAAATTTAGTAACTTTCAGTTTAAAGGTGGTTTTTAAAAATGAAATTTTAATTATGGTGAATTAAATTTTCACATCAGTTTTATTTGAAGAGATGCAGTTAAATGGTTTCTTAGATACATTCTTATGAGAAGGTAAAATTGAGCTAAACCCATCAAGATGACAAGGAAATTTTCAATGTCTTTTGTTGCCTTTTTTTTTTTTGTTCTCCAATCACCCAATTCAAGTCTCTCAACTTTCCATCCCCTGAATTCTAATGAATGAGCTAACAGGATGTTGATGTTCAGTTAGTACAATTGTAGCATTTTAAGCCTGAGAAAGATCCTGTAAATAATGTGTATGGTCTAAAGAAGCTGGCTTGAATGCATCTGATGAATTCAAGTGTGGCAGAGGTGAGTGGTGTGCCTGTCAAATGTTGCAGCAATGACCTAGCAAAGCGAAGTAGTGCCTCTACAGAAAAAATAATTTAGGGGATCACTTGTAAAGTTTATAAGGCTGAGAAGAGAAAGGGTAACTGGCATTTTTGCATTTAGAATTTCTGTGTACAGGTGTGTTTCAAAGGTTAGAAAAGCTTGGGTGTTTTCTATCGTCTTCAGTGAAACAGAAGGTGTGCAAGTGTGCTCCTGTTACTGTTTACAGTTTTTAAGTAAAAAAAAAAACTGTAGCAGAAAGAAAAGGATTTAGATGCCCATAGTTAAGTAATATTTGTAAAGCCTGTCCGAAATACAATCAGTGTCATATAGAGGTCCAATATTAAATGTGTGTTTATACATACAACTTTTTCAAGGGATTTTAGTGCTATGTGCAAGTAACCTTGGAGCTGCCAGTTCATTTTATTTCTGATGTTGCCTGCTGGTCCCTGAAGCAGATCAACTATGGATTTTTTTTGATCTTCCATTTGCTAGGCTTTCGTTATTTTGTGGTTACAGTCACAATGTCAGCACATAAAATGTTAAACATCACTGGCCTGAAAGAAGCTTCCATTGTCTTCTACTTCTGGTGCCTGGGGATTCTTTCTAGTCTTGCAGTGGTGGTTCTGTCAGTGTAATATGTCATGAAGCATTTCTCAGTAATGACAGACATTGAATATGAGTGACAGGAACTCTGACCGAGTGAAATGGGTTCAATTACCAGAGATGTAGGGTTACCTGAGATAAAACCAAATGGTCCAATTGTGCTTGGTTTTGACCCTGTGACTCCCAACTATCCAGCAGCAAAGACAAATGGCTGATTAACCATCCCCTAACCCTCCTTTTCTGTGATAAACTTGTTTGGATTTCCTTGTCTGAATAAAAATCTAAGTGTGGCATGTTTCTAAAAGGAAATATGATAGGAAAACAATAGATACTGGTGCTAGTCATTTTCTTCTCTTACCGACACAAAACAGAAAGCTGTCATTCTATCTTGGAATGTATCTAGGACATAGTGTCCAGAAATCAATACAAGATAAATGATTGCTCTCTTAACCTCACCTTTCTTCTGCTGCAGCGGTTACTTTGCTCCTGTTCACCTGTAGCCAACCTGACGCCAGAATAAATGAGAGAACCTGCCATGAAAAGTATCTTCTTGGGGTTTTTTTGTATGGGAGGGTTTTTGTTGGCTGGGGGGGCAGGGGTTGCTAGTCAGTATTGAGAGCCGCTTTACACTTGTTCTAGTCGAGTGCCTACAGCTCCCAGATAGAGTTATAGCAAGCTCCCTAATTAAACTGTCGCTGTCTGCCCTCACTTGACTGCCTTTACAAAGTCATTTAACTAACAGACATTCCTGACTATTAAAGCTAGGAGCTGCGTGTCTCCAGTGCTGGAGATAAAATGAATGAAATTTGTTAATCTCCACTGACACTTGATCCTAGATGTTGAACTAACGCTGTTGCACCTGAACTTTTTCTTTATTGTAATTACTTCTCATGTTATTATTTCATGTAATAAATTGGAAGAAAATTTCAACAGGTATTAAATTATTCAAGCTGATTTATGGATGCTGAGTGAATATGACATTCATCTTGTGCATTCTTCAAAAGCACCATTCAGTGGATGTTCAGAGCTGGATTCAAGGTTTGCACTAATGGAAAACTGTACTGAGAAGATGTATTTCCTTCATCTGAAAGAATGCCATTTTAAAGTCTCTACCTTTAGTAATGAAGATAAATTTTGCCTTTGTGATTTTATCTACTCTTAATTTAAGCAAATACTTTGATTGAAAATTTAATACATTTTCAAATAGCACATCAAAACAACTGCATGCCATTGGTAGAATTAGAAGGACTCAGATTACAGGGTAAAAATCAGTTCTATTTGAAGGAACAAGCACTTTAAAGGGAGACTTGTAGTTTATTTTCCATCTTCTCGATTTATTTGGTGTTCTTCTTCTGTCGTAGATGAGGTTGCATCATGTTAGCTCAAGGCTCTGTACCACCTTCTGCTTCATACTTTTAGTCCTGTATTTCCAGTGTTGTGAATTTTCTATGGGGTCTTTACTGTTAATCACCTAAAAGGGCACAGCAAGGCAAAATAAAATCATTGTTCCTAATAATAATTTTCTCTTCCTCCTCTTTAAGAGCTCTCAGATGACCTAGTTATGTGGTTCATTTCAAAATCTTATACATAACAGGTGATAATTTATAAAGCTTTTGATTTCTCTTGATACCTGAAAGCTTTACTGTAAACTTTCTTGTAGAAAAGAGTATTTTTTAGCTTGCTTTTAATGGCTTCTTGCATCTACTGGCTGGAACAATGTTGTAATTTACTTTAGTCCTGGAAGTAGTGGATAAGTATGAACTACCTTTTCACATTTTTTTTTGACAGGTAGTGTATCTGGTACAGTTTATTTTGCTTTGAAAAACTATTAATTGTCTTTCCATTCACAAATTCTGTTTCTGCCACATATAAACAGAGCTCTAGAGAGCTTCTGCTGATTGCTAGGTGTTATCTTCCCTTTGTCCTTTACAACTAGCAGCAGCCAACAAAAATACTGTGTTTACTTTATGGAATAGGATTTGGTCATATAGGATTGGATTTCTTGAAATAGATGGGTCATGACCAATGTCAATTCTGTTCATGCCAGAAAAAGCTTGGATACAGCTCATCTTTTCTGTTATATTTTTGTAGTAGACACTAATGCTGAATTTGACAGTGACTCAGCAAAAAGCTGTGTGCTTATCTACACATTCTGCAGAAGAGACAGGCATCTCCAGGAAAGTCTCACAGTCTTTCACCTGGTCATAATAATTTCTTAATTCCTCACATCTTTTCCTGCCTGTAAATTGGCATCCCCAGTGCAGCTTTGGTGTCCCCATTGTGCCCACCTAAGCTGTGGCTTTCAGGTGAGAGATGTTTGGCTGCAAAGGGACAGTGCAGTAAGCTTAGTGGTAGTGGTCTTAGTGGTCTTCAGCCAGTCTTACAGTTTATTTTTCAGATAAATAAATGATTGGTTTGTTTTGTTTAGTTAATGCAAAATCCATCATATTTTGACTTGAATTTGTTCTGTTTTAAGCACACATGGTAGCCAGGCCTTTAGGGGCTGTTCAGAGAAATAGGGATGTTCAACAAATCAGCTTTTGCGGCATCAAAATACTGAACATCAGTGACAACAGCCAAAGATGGATTAAAATGCACTCATCTTTATTTACAAATCAAAATAAAATATGTATCTGCAAACTTCTATATAGTATCTATCCAAATGTCTATATAATAAGCAATCTGCTCTGAATACAAGAAATATTTCAATAGCATTGGAGTATGGAATACTGTAAATGCTTGCCAGTTATACATTTACATTTATTTCCTTAATTTTATTACTGTGTTGTGATTATGTTTCTATGACATCCTTCCTTTGCCTTCCCTTTCCTATTTTGACCTTTTACTCATACCATTATAATATATTGTAATCTACAAGATAAATTCTGTGAAAATTAGTTATGTGGATGAGGTACCTGCTTTTTTACCCTCATGCTCCATAGCATCCAACATATTTACAAAATCTGTATCAATATATAGCGGATTCCAGTCCCATGCTGTTCTTGCCAGTGCAGCTATCCAATAAAAGTGCCTTCCACAGCTGTCAGGATGGAAGTTTGCAGGAAACCAGCCATTGCATCCCACTTGGAGCACTGTTTGTGCTCTGCTCCCCCTGAGCCTAGCGGGCCAAAGTGAACAGTGGGAGCTGTTGATCGATGGATAATATTCAGTTCCAAGCTTCCACAGCACCTTATTCTGAGGCTGACTCATTCACCAGCTTGTGTTCTATGCCATGAAAAGTCTGGGGAAAAAAACCTGGTATTTTGGCATTCAGAAGATTTAATAAGATTGTGTGTGTTGAATTATTTTACTCTGTTGTGTAAAGAGCAGTGGGTCTGGAGTTAAACGTATGTGATACCATGTCTTTTTTTTTAAAAATAAAGATACATGTGTCCAATAGTATATTGTCAAGATTTAAATGTGAGCTAGCAAAATCATCCTTCCACTTTTGGGAGGTTAGTTTGCACATAGTGGTTTATTCACTATTTTGGGGGATGTGGTGTGTGTGTATGTTGTTTTTGTTTAGCAGTTGGCCTTCACTTTAATAATTTCTTGGGGTAGTTGGAATGCATTTTATGAGAATAAAAATACGTATAGAGCAGGTCTTTCTCTCATTTCCTAGAGGCCTATATTTAAGACCAAGCTAGCCAACCAAAACAAGCAAAAAGCCTCACCCTCTGTTATTTCTTAAACTCTGTGTCACAGGCTCTGTAAAAGAAAGCTCTGCTTAATGCAAGGTTCAGGAACACCATGGGTTTCCTATGTCACTGTAAAGGCTACAGGTGCCGTCCCCTTTGTGGCCACCTAAGGACACTTGTCTCTTCTGTGTGTAGGATTGTTAAGTGAAAAAATTTTGTGGATATTTATTGTACTGAAAAGCCAGATTTTTTTGCAGTCCTGTAAGTGGTCATTTAGCTCGGTGTAAGATGACCTCTTGGGTTTCTTTCACTTCATCTTCCTTTAGAAAGGTTGCCATGATCAGGTTTGCAGGTTTAAAAACACAGTTCAGAAAAATATTGGAGAAAGATGGTCCACCAGATACAAGTTCAAATATGGAGAATTAGATTGAAGAAGTATTAAACTGATGGAGTAGATACATTTTTATATAGATGTCATATTATGCTGGCTCTTCAAATGTGTATTTGAGAAGGGTACAAATTTAAAGATTAGTATATGTATTCAATAGAACTACCAGGCTTTATCAATGGAATAGATACCTTGGTACTTGGAGTAACCCAAAAGATATTTTTTAGTATTTAGTATATTTAGCTATATACTAATTAAAAATCATAGTGAAACTGTCTTATTTCTAGAATGTAATTGTGTATTTGCATATAGTAAAATTTTGTGAAAAATAGTATGAAGTCAATATTTTGGAATCTAATTGACATAGTTTTGATATTAATATTCATTGTATTAGTAGGAAATAATCTCTAAATTCCCTTAGCACATTTAATAAGGGTGAAGTTTCTTTTCATAGATTCTAAAACAGTCATGTGGTCTTAGTGAAACTGCTGTATTAGCACTTCTGTAAGGTTGCATTTATTTCATTAAGAGAATAGGACATTTTCAGTGCTGTGTTTTCTGTATAACCATAAGATTTGGGAAGGATGGGTGAGCATTTTCCCTCACTGAGACTTTGATCTTCGTAGCTCTGCAAACTAACCCAGATCTCAGTGCAACTTTGTTTGGTGGGTATCCACAAATACACGCAATTCTGTTAATTTTAAAATTCTTCTGCTTTAAATCTACGTCCTCTCGCACTTCATCTGTGTAAATAAAGCTCCTCGTGCAAGGCGGCCAGGAAAACATATGATACCATTTGCGATTGCAGAATGCGGCATGCTGTTCTTCTGTAATTATAATGGCCTGAGCAGTGAGGGGTTGGTTAGCCTTCCTTAACAATCATTAATCTAGCGAGTCTTAGGTACAGTGGCCCATCTTGGAGAACAGCAGTCCTTGGCATGAGGCAGCTCGGGCTGCGGGTTTGTTGTGAGCGAGGGATAGCCGTGTTTGTTACCTGCTGCTGCTCGCCGCTCCCTCCGGAGTCTGGGAGGAGGCTTCTGCTGTCTCCTGATTGCTGCTTGCCCTCTCCCTCACTCTCTCGCTTGTCCCTTTATTTCTCCTGGTTGTGAAAGTTTCTTTCTGTGTGACTGGGAGTCTGTTTAGCAGACCATATTGCAAGTGAAGGTGCATCGTTTGTTGCCTGATTTTGGCAACGCTGGGCAGTCAGCTGGGATGTAATTAAGACTCTGAGAACAGGCTGTCTTCTCCACAGGAAGGGCATGTTAGATGTTGCTGGGATTTGGGGCTGTCAGTTTGGCCAAGGCTGGAAACTGAGAGCTAGGGACAGTGATCTTTTCTTTCATTTATAATCCCTTTATGTACAGTGTATGCACTTGGCAAAGTTTACATATAACCTAGTGGCTGGAGCTTGCAAGCCAGTGTGGCTGAATTAGCATATGTTACATGTATATTTTAGTAATATTTTAAAGCAAGTGCAAATTTCCAAAGTGAATTATGCATGTATGACAGAAATAGGGTTGTGTTGCATTGGGTGTCAAATCCCACAACTTTTTGTCAAGACCATGGATTTTACATTAAAAAGGCAGAGAGACTAAACGAGGTAAAACAGTTTTAATTTTTAACAGTTTGTTCCAGCCCAAGGAACTGCTCTCTGACAGTTATAACTGACATTTGAATAATTGGATTAATTCAGAGAGGGGCAAATCCGGTATTGATGGCTGTGCTTGTTCTATATATTTTTTAACTTGGTGGAGGAGCCGAATGGTTTAATTATTTAAAGGACACTTCTTGCAATATAAAATACCGCTGTTTTCGAACTTTGGTCTAAAATCAAGGTGTAAAAATATTTGCATTATTTCGTTCTTTACATATAAAAGCTTAAGAAGAAAAAAAGAAACTTACTGCTTTGTGGTTTTTAAACCAAAGTAAAGAAAAACGAGAGAGGCAGAAATTATCATTTGTGGCCCAAAGCACCAGAAATGGAGATGAGCCTGATTTAGTCAAGTAGATTCCAATCTTTTTTAGGGAAGTGTAAACCCTCAATAATAATCACATTATGCTGCAATTGCAGGATATTCAATCAACATCATTGCAAAAGGACAGTTTCCAGTTTCCTTAAGCTAATAGGATATTTCTTCTTTTATTCAGACTCCCTTTTTTGTTTGTTTGTTTGTTTGTTTAATGAGAAATTTAAATTCACTGAAGTAAATGGTTTTACTATGCTGAAAACCAAGGCTAGGAAGGCTAAATATTGTCAGGGGCAGTTCAGAACACCGGTTTGGTTCTGGCTGTTTACCCAGCAGGACATAAAGAGTATTAACACTCAAGGAGAAAATGTGAATTCGCAGCTTACGAAATTAACACCCTGTAAATGAAGTATGAAACATGCCTATGAAATGTCACATGCATATATGGATGCATGTATGATTTTAGACAGGCAGAAGTGCTTTTTTAAAGAATAGTGCAGTCTGCTTTGGTTTTGTTAGTTTATGTTGCAAAACAAGAAACATCTTTCCTAAGCATTCCTAACTTTCAGACTGTATTTATATGTCATACTATCTCAAATTCTGCTAACATAATAATGTTTTTCAAAAGGTTTGTTTCAAAATATTTATGTATAAATAACCAAGTGAAATTTGAAAGTGTGTGAGCGAATTCTAAATTTTTATTCTTGGATGGTAAGGAAGTATTAATTAAAGTGAATATTATTTCAAGTGAATTTTGTAAATTGGCATCCTTAGGAGTCTCTGTATAGTCCTCAAATGTTTTATCATTTGCTTCACAAACAAGACAGTTCAGCTTTCCTGTATCCAGACTATCATTCCTTTGGGAATACTCAAAGCCTTTTAAAATTGTGAGGGTTTTGGTGTTGGTTTTGTTTTGGGCTGTTGGTTGTTGTTTTCTTTTTTTCTGGGTCAGTCTAAGGAAGTCCCAGGAGTGAAGTTGCCATCTGTCCTCTATATTAAAAGAATCTTCTATATTGTATACCTGATGGTCTTGTCCCAGAGATAAATGTTGATAATTAAAAAAACAGCATTTGTCCTTTATTCTGAATTAAACATTCTTTCCTACAAACAGTTACAAAACTTATGAACAATTTTTAGGTTCTTTAAGCTCCTATTTTCTACTCTCTGTCCTTTTTTCTCATTACAGAGTTTCAATAAGTATTGGCAAATAAATCAAATAGTTTATTAATCTGAGCATGTGCATGTATGATTTAAGGTAGGCATTAGCAATGCTGAATACAGTTGAGCTGTAGATAAATTACTGTTACAGATAACTCTGTCTTGTGGTAGAGAGCAGGGAAAGCCATGGGTTGAGAATGAGAGATTTACATAAACCAGACACTAATTTGGGGAATGTTTCCTCCATATAAATTGCAAGTTAGAGACTCCACCTTTCCCCCTTCAGGAAAGGTATTTTCTTCATTGTATGAACTTCCTTCCCCAGCACAGATTTGCCCAGGAACAATTCTGCATCTTTACACTTCAGCCATAGCTCATTAGTGGCCATAGTTGCTCCCAGTAGTCCCTCCTTTCAAAGCATCATGGTGCACACATGGCCTGCATACCAAGTACTTCTCTTCTGAATATCACACTCATGCAAGTCAAAATTAATAATTTTTAAGTAGCATCCTTGTTTGTTGTTGTAATATTCTCTCCATTTGTGCCTTTAAGACAATAAGGTAAAGAATATGTCTGTCAATAAGAGTGGGGGAAGAAGGATGCTGTGAAGTTTCTGTAATAATCTGTTGTGCTGCTCTCTTTCCCCCATGGTGAGCAACACCAAGCCAGGTCAGACCAGAAACCTTTCTATCTAGCTCAGTGCCACACAGTGAGGGACAATAGCACACAGCAAAAGAAAAGGAAAGAAAAAAAAAATGGGAGTGAATTATTTTCTCTGGATATTAACCTAGCCCAAATAACTTGTGGCTAACAGAATTTCTGACGCAAAGGTGGTATATTTAATGGGCCTGAATAGATATTTGTTCTCAGTGAATTTATGCAGTAGCTTTTCAATTATGTGGACTTTTAATAGCCTTGCTAATCTTTTCTGAGCTGTGGCTCTACATGCTAAAGATTATAACCACAGCCCACCCCACTCCCTCCCCCACCCAAAACCCAACACAAACCACCAAAACCAAAAATTCCACAAAACCAAAAATCTCCCCAAACCAAAAGTTCTATCTTTTTGATAGTTTGCTGCTTTTATCAGAAAAGAATAAAAACTAAATTCCCTAGATAAAGTTTGGGGGTTGGGTTGGATTGTATTTTTGTGTTCATTCATGAAATTAAGTAATTTTTCATACAGATTCCTCTATGCATCAGACTTTTTTGTCTTTCTTAATTGTATTGTATTTGCTTTGAGGCAGGGACCAAAACTATTTAGTTCTTCATGTTTTGCCACCTAATCATATCCAAACTGTACCATATTCATATAAAGTGTTTCCTTTTTCTTCCTAGTTTGAATGTGTTTTTTATTTCTAATTTGTTTAGAAGAGGCTCTGTATTTTCTGTGGAGTGAAATGTCAGACACAGGATTAATAATTGTTTTCACAACATAGTACAAGTCTAGTATCTGCTCTTCAGATCTAAAATTGTGCCATTAAGCATACAAGGTGGAACTGAAGTCAGGTCAGAGTTTATTTACCTGCCTTAGGTAAATGAATGAAGACATTTATGATCTCTCTGCTGAGCAGAATACTGGTGTTGATGTATCAGTGTACATGTGAGGGAAGTTCACAAGTGTCTGTTCTAAACTGAGGTTATTCTGTCTGGCATACCTTGGATATAGAAAAAATGCAGAAGTTAAATTCAGGAGCTGTGCTAGCAAGACTCCTACTTATAAACAGGCCAGTGAAGAATTATGTAGAACTTTATCTTAATATTTAGTTCAGGAGGCTTGTTTGCATACAGTGACTTTCATTTCATTTTACTGCCAGACCATCAGCAATCAAAAATTTTATACTGACTCCTAAAAACTTCTGTGCAGCTGTTCTGTGTATTTCTTCCACAAACCAGTCTTTTATTAAGACAGCAACTGTTAAGTTTTAGTTACTGATGATTTTCTTCCAGGAATTTTTAAAAATTATATATTCAAAATGTTAATCATCTGTAAAGCATGGAAATGTGTTAACATTTATTATTGCTTTCTTTGCTCTGATTGCCATATGTAGTCGGTTACTGAATTTTTGGGTCATCACTTTGCTTCATGTGAACATAAAATATTTTGTATGGTCCTTAATGGCATAATATTAGGCAAATGTGTGCTGTATACAGATCCTGCTATTCCACCTTTTACTTGTTTCATTCCCATAGAGGATTCCTGCTTAGCAATTTTGGGTGCAGGGAGTTTTCTGCTGATGATATGCATACAGGACATGTATGTATCATGTAGTGATAAATGGCTTAATTTAATCTATGTTCTTAAGCTCCTTAAAAGTTACTTTTTCAATTTCTGATATCAAGTTTTGCTTTAGTGTATGTGAAGTGGCAGTGCCTAACTGATGAATGACCTTCCAGAGCATATACAGGATTTTTTGTCTCTTCTTAAATTCATTCCTTGCAGATTTTGTTTTAGACAGTATGCATCTGTCTGATGCTATCATCTCTATGATTATTGAAAACTTAATTTAAAAAAAATCCTGTTCCCCAACAGCTTCTAATGCACCAGGTTTGGTTGCCTTAACATTCTTTTTTCATTAATATTGATTAAACTATAAAGGGTTTCATTGCTGTTAATGGGGGGCACATTTTAAATTTTAGATCATTAACATTTAAATAGATTTTAATTGTTACATTTAACAAATTTATGCAGGTAAAGATTCAATTTCTTCAATTAATTTACATTTACATGTTCAGAGATCTTTCACTAGGGCTATTCTCATAAAACTTTAAGGGTCCCAGAAGGATCTCTCTATACTTAAAATCTTTTAATTTTATCCTTGCTACTCTCTCTGTATTGTCTTTGAAATTACTAGGCTTATTTCTGTATGCTACTTAATAAAATAACATTTCTTTTAGCCTTTTAGAGGGAGGTTTGTTTCAATAGACTTATATACAAAGAATTAAGTGATATTTATGTATATGAGTGAATTCTAAATTTTACAAGTTTTGGATTTGATTATCTTCTCCATTATGCCGTACATGGGGAAAAAGAAGTACCTGCTGCTTTGATGTAACATGCAAATCAGTCAAAGAATTCCTGGGACTTCTTTTCCATCCCCATAAGTTCCAGAAATCCAAATGAAAATAGATAAACTTAGTTTGGTACTCTATCTCAAACAATAGAGGAAAATTCAGAAAGATGGTATTATGTCTTCCTTGACCTCAGTCTGGCATTTCTCTGGAAGCATTTTATCCTGGGGGTAGCCACTTTCTGTGCAGGATATAAGTGCATAGGGTAAGTTTTTATCAGTTTGGTAAAAAGCCACATGTTTTACTTTATCAAAATAACTGACTTGCAGGATATCAAAATAAAACATGAAGCAAGGACATGAAAGACAGAGGTGGTGAACATCTTTTGTCTTAATGAACATGAGTACAAGTATCTCTTGCAATATCAAATTTCACCAAGAAGGGAGACAAATTTCTTAATTTTCTTAGAAACAGCCAGATCAGCTCATAAGGATGCCCCCAAATAAATTACTAGTGAAGATTACCTGTGATACATTTTATATTTCTAAATGTTATTGTGTGTCTTGAAGTAATTTTCTGAATTACCTAACCCAACATGGAAAAACAGGGACCCAAGGGATTGTAGAAGATAGATCAGTCATTTGAAGTTTTTAATATGATAAGAAATTTGCAGAGTTGTCAGGGCCATGTTATGAGTTTGACAGTGGGGTCAAATCAAGATACAGCAAAGTGTTAATTATGTTGGAAAGCAAAAGTTTGATGCATTCCATATGAAGGAACTGGTCACCTGGGCACATGAGTGGACCAAGAATGGGATGGGGGGACAAGGACCTTCTAGATGATAAAATGAAAGTGTGGAAGAGAATATCAAATTAACATCAAATTAATCTTAAATGCTCAGACACAAACACATTTTTAGGATTTTGGGCCCAGCAAGATTAAGGGCAATAAAGGAGAATAAAGGTTCATGGAAACAATAAAGGCTCTAAAAATTTTCAAGGCAATTATTACACCATTTAATGGAAGTGATTTCTGTGGACCAAAGATGGTCCAAGTGGAGGTGACCAGAAAGGAAGTTGATAGAAACTTGACACAAAGGTAGTAAATGGATATTCAGTGTATGTAAGAGGAATAACAGTGGAAGTGAACACTGAAAAGGAAATTGAGACCTAAAATACCATTTTACTCATGATAATGAAACTTAGTGTTTTGGGAGGATTTTACTGATAAGGAGTGAATAGATCACTGAAAGAAAAAAGCAATTGACCTGAAGAGGATAGGAAAGTTCATATAATTTTTAGTTGACATAAAATATGATCAAAAGGATGCACTATTGGAGTATACTGACCTTTAATGAACAAAAGCATATACATACCTTGAGGGTACCTTGTCTTGTGTTCTGAAAGGCAGCTTGTGTCAGGGGGTGGAGTGTTTGTCCTGGTTGTTATTTATCCTGTCAGACAGTATTGATTTTAGTTGTGTAGGAGGTACTAGAGAAAAACCCTACAGCTCCACCATGCTGGCACTTACTGATGCAAGGTTACCAGAGTTCTATGAAGGACTGTTGGCTTCAGTTCTGGCAGCGTTCAGAAATGCAGTTATTGTTTGTGAGGGACAGAAACTCACTTCAAAGTGTGAAACTCACTTGGAAACTGAAAAAGAATTTAAAATAATTCTCCACTGGGTCAGTTTCTTGACTCTGATAATCAGTGTTCTACATGGCCCCCTCCAAAAAAAGAAGTTGCAGAATTATATATTTGTAGAGGAAATAGAGCAAAGTTGGGAAGTGATAGAAATTATCTCACAGCATAAATACAATTCAAAACAAAGGACATTTCCCTCCCAGAAACAAGAATATAAAAATGTTTTTCTTCAGCTTTTTTGCTGAAGAATTTTCTTTTCCAGATTTATGATTCCACATCTGTCCATTACCAAATGCAGACATGATTTTATGCATTTAAGACAGAAGACAATCTGATTTCCAAGAAGGAAAGTCTTTCATATTAAAGCATCGTGTTAGTCTTGGGCTTCTGCTAGTGTGAAAATAAGAATGTTTGTTGCTGAGGGACTGAGATCTCCACATAAAATATCTATGAAGGAAATAAATATTTTAAAATGCAAGCACTAAAGTGGTATTGGCACTTCAAAATAGGGTCAGAGGCTGATTCTTCCTTTAGAAGTGTCAGTATTCTAATGCTTGTGACTACACAGACTGAACCTTTCATGACAAAGTAATTACTGTTGATTTTTTTCCAATGGAAAAAACACACAGTTCTTTTTTTCATTCAGATCACAAGTTTTCAATAAATAGTAATACAGGGCCTCATGTTATGTGAAAATGGAAGTTTTTCAAACGCTGAATTATTCTATCCAGACCACACAGAAGAGAACACCAGAATAATGTTTGCCTGGCAAGTTAATTCATGTTTCTTTTAATGAAGATAATTTATTTAAAATAGCATAGAATAAGCTGTGCTTTTGCAAGATAAATGTGTCTTTTTCCAGATGATCTAGGTCTCATAAGAAACATGTAAAAATGTACTTCAGCCTGTATGTACTCAGCCTCAGTGCACAAAAAGAGAGGTACTTGGAAGCCAGGAATTCCTTCAGCCCACTGTCATCAGCTCTGACTCCTCTCTGTTCTAGGTAGCACGAAGGATGCAGGAGACCAAACCTTTGCTTCAAAAAACTGCTTGGTGATATTATTTGAGCTGTCTTTTTAAGACAGACTGATAATAAATAATAGGATTTTCCAGTAGTCCTATTTCCTTCTGATGAACAACAGCAATGTGGAGTACTCTGAGCTGCTTCCTGGCTTTGCATTTTCCCCCAAAATTGGTTTATGCCTTAAAGCACATGTTTTAGTTTTAACTTTTGGTTTCAAGGTCACATTTTTGTTCAGAATCAAAATGTTTATTATTCATTAAGTAATTGTATGTAAATATTAAACTTCTGGTATGTGTCATGTCTGGATGCATAAAAGCGAAAAAGTATTAAGAAAATAGAATGAAAGAATACAGATTTTGAGGACCCTAAATGGGAATTTCACTTGGGTCCTGAGCTCAACACATACTGAGTACCTGTAATTAAATGCTGAGCAATCTGAACTTCTGTTGACCTTGGAACTGAAATTGTTTCAAATGTGTCTCTTATCATTTTAACAACCCTCAAGTTTCTCTTGCAAATGACATATGGTTTTGGGTAAGTTGGAAGGTTGAATACCTTGTGCTTTTACTTACCTTGTCCTGCACTCAGACTGCTGGCAGATGAAACACATGTTCAGCTGTGTTACTCCTTAGAGTTTGCTGGAGTTCAAGACTAAAATAACAAAGAGGAGGAGAGGGTGGTTTAGCAGGGAATGGCCACCTCAGGTCAGTCTGGTTAGATTGCTGCTGCTTGCAGTGTCAGCAGAGCCAGCTCACAGACGAAAACATTCCCAGGTGACATTTGGGTGTTTAGGTTAGATGTTAGGAATGAGATTCTTCCCTGTGAGGGAGATGAGCCTCTGGAATAGATTTCCAGACAAGCTGTGGCTGCCCAGTGCCTGGAGGTGCTCAAGGTTGGAACAAGATGATCCTCAAGGTCACTTCTAACCCAAAGCACTCTGTAATTCTATAATTTTATTACTATTGTTAACTGTTTAATAGAAAAATAATTTGTTAGGACAAAAAAGGCTTGCTTTTGCATGTTCCTACCAAACTCTGCTCATCACCTTGTTGAACTTTAATTAGTCATATGCAGCCTAACAAGTACATAGAAATGTAATAAGATACAAAGAATAGTCTCTAGCAAAGTGTAGATGTACACACAAAACCTACAAAAGAGTTGGATCTTGGCAGTAGATATAAATTTCATAATCTTATTACCCACCTACACAAGCTTGTACAAGTACCTTGGATGGAAAAGCATGCAGATGGCAAACTCTATAAAAGTGTGAACAAATAAGGTAATTAAAAGATAGGTTTTATTGCAGATAAAAATATATGATTGCTTTTCCCCTCAAGTGGTACTCCAATAGAAGTCACAGCTATTTGCATGCAATGCAAATATTTTAATACAAAACATTACCACTAGCTGAAGTTCCTGAGAGTGATGGTAGGAATACAGAATGCTGTATTTGTGTTTCCTTTTCCAGACTGTCTCATATGCTTAGATGTACCTTACCAATGCAAGTCACCCTTTTGTGTCCAGGCTTTAAGATTTTAGCCCTTTCTGGTAAATAAGTTTGAATTAAAATTAGAATTATTTTCCCCTGATTAAATAATCATGGAGAGTTGATTCCAGTCTTTCCACTGTACTCACCTTATTATTATTATTAGTCACTCAGATTTATGTCTAGTAAATTTATGTTTGCTTACATAGAAATAGAAGTAAATATGGTATCTATTCTGAGGACCGCAATTCTCTGCTAAAAATAAAAAAAAAAGCACACTCAGGTTAAATGTTAGGATGTGATTTCTGCTTCCAGCCAATTCAGACAGGTCTGTCTAAAACTATAATCAAGTTGAATGTATTGCACTGGTATTCTAATATCCAATTTGGGATTTTGCTGCATAAACTCTAGTAGAGTATGGCTAATCTTTATGAGACTGAAAGTCTCTGTATAAACTCCCTGAATTTTCCTCCATGTGTCTCTGCTAAACTGAGATGTGTCTTCTGGCTGAGTTGTAGAGACATTAAATTACTGAGTAAATCAATACAGTGCTGTTATGTCACTGTATCTTTTTCAAAGAGCAGCTCAAATTTTGTGTGCTGTAGCTTTGATCCCTTTCATTTAATTCTAAGAACACTTGTTATTATAGTAACTGTTGTTTGTATGTTATTTTAGCTTTTTACTTAAGTAGCTATTTAGCAATTTAAATGAAAATGTAATTGGGTTACATCTGTTTTACATGCATGTAATACCACACAGATGTAAACTTATATTAAAACCATATTTTCTTTTTGGCAAAAAGACATAAAAATAGAATTGTAGCAATCATGCAATACATCTTTTTTTTTTTTTTTTAAGTAGTGTACACAAGATGTATTCCAGTGTTTATGTTGTGATGGTAACAGCCCTTTCTATTTTTATGAGAGCTAACTGGTATAGCTGTACAAGGACAAGTACAGTGTTATGCTGGTGTAAATCCAAAGGAACTCCATTGAAGTTAGTTAAAATTCCTTACCAAACTTATCAGTTTCAATAACTGAGTATTTCCAGAGTCAAATTCCACACCAAGGATCTCCACTAAAATAAGAAATCTTTCTGAGACTACACAGTTATGAATGACACTGATATTTAGCTTCCAATAGTTTTATTTTAAAGAAAGATGAACTTCTTGCTGGCTGATCTTACAAAATGCTGAGTGCCCTCAGCTGTTGTTGATTTTGATAGGGTTGTTTTCTATGCTATAGAAAGAGAGATAAAAGATATGGATTCAATTCCAGCTTTCTCTCTGCTTTTGTGTAGAGGTACTTAGGGAAGGTACTCAATGTCTCCGTGCTTGTTGTTCTGAAGTGTGAATTTGGCCCAAGTAAGGACTTCAAGATTGTCTCTGTAGAGTATTTAAGCAGGTAATTTACAAATTACCAATGAAAAGCTGGTAGGAAACCACAGAGAGTCAGTATTAAGGTATTGTTTCTCAGTTGTGCCCTGTAACTCTGCTACAGTTTGTTTACTACAAGGTTGGTATTTCAGGAGAGAGTAATGCATTTATTCTGAACAATCTGTAATGATCCACTCAAAATTATGTTCTCCAAACACTTGATTTGTTTTCCCTTATTTGTTTGAATTAGCTAAGCCTGGGACTTCATGAGATGTCCACAATCCAAGTCTTGGTTAAAAATTATTACAAAGTAGTTTTGTAAATATTGATCAGATTTTTGTGAGCATATAGGATAAACATCTACTTTTAAAATGCTTTTCCCACATACACACTGTAACTCCTAAGTTTTATCATTTCATGGAATTTATCTTTTGCTTTTATATTAACTGAGCTGGCCCAGTTAACTTTGATGTATAAGATACTCTAAATTTTCTTCATGAGTCTGCCATAGAAATTGATGGATGCAGAAATCTTTAATGCCTACATGCAGACTTCAGTTAATTGTTTGTCTGTTATGCAGTTAAGAGTTGGGCTCAAAGATCCTTGTGGGTGCCTTCCTACTTAGAATATTCTGTGATTATTCATATGGTATGTACAGAGGATGGTAATATGAACAGAAAAGAAACACAAAGAAGTTCTGTAAGTTTTGTCAGGTCAAGACTGGAAGCTGGGATGGTCCACATATTTCCTCTTCCTTTCTTTCTTCATGGAAATATTTTTTTTTTCCTTTCAGTGCTATTCTCCTTCCCTGTGGACTGGGCTGTGAAGCACTTGCCCTCGAGTTGAGATAATGATTTATGTATATAGATGTATGAATATACATAGAGAGATCTATATATACAGATGTATAAATATCTATCTAGGGAGATATATATACACAATTTTAAAACCTCTTGAGTTTTAAGAATTTCATGTGGCCCAAAGCCATGCTCTCAGTAGTGTAGCAACTGTCTTGGTTTGCAGACTGCTGGTGCCAAGGGCCATCAGCTGCTGCTGCTGCTGGGGATAACTCTGCTCTCTGCACCTCTCAAGGTATTTGCAGACTGGGTAAACTCTACAGAGAATGATTCAGTGTTAACTCACATGGTGAATGCCTGTGTGATTTATGGAGATTTTCAGTAGGAACTTGGTATGTACAGTGGATTCTTTCTGTTTCTGTCTCCTTCTGGACAGCCATACCTTCATTTATTCCGTGTAAGAAGTAGCTGCCTGTGCTTGGCAAGGAAAGCCATCTCAGAGATGTGGTGGGGAGGCTTAGAAACGCTAAGTACTTTCTCCTGGATCCACAGCTGGTCCAACCATGCTACCCAAGCATTCCCTCTTTTGGCAGTGAGACAGAACATGTCCCTAACCTGCCCTTTTATGCCAGTCTGATGTAATGCTTGTGATAAATAAAAATCATTTTTGAATCAGTTTGATTACTGACAATCAGTTTGATTACTGAGGTGTCAGTAATCAAAATCAGTTTGATTACTGACACCTCAAGTCGACTAAGACAGATCTCTGATTATTAGAATTTTAAAGACAGTCTTACAAAGATACTGAATATATTTTAAGTTAAATGTATTGAGTGGAGGGTGAGAACATAGTTACACAATTAATAATAATTATTAAAGCACCTGATGTGGCATGTAACATCTTTTCCTTTATGCTCTGACAACTTCCTGTGCTGAAGAGGTACATGAGTGTCTGTTACAACTGCCAGGATGGGAAAAGAGCACTGAAACTTGGACTGAGTATCAGATCATGTTTCACTAACAGAACAAGATTGATTTATTGTGTTACATCAGGGTTAGATGGACCTAGCACAGCTTCACCACATGCTATTTCATTCCCTTGTCTACTAAGTATGCAAGTACAAACAGCTTTAACACAATTCTTTACCTAGAAACAAGCCTGAGGCTTCATCCAAATACTTTTAACATATGAAAATTGAGCTGCTTTGAACTTGTATGTTTTTGATAACTGCTTGGTATGCTTCCTGGAGGATCACCTGTAGGCTTTTCTTTCCAAATCCTAATCCCTTTGATTAAGTGCCAGGACAGATAGCTCTCATTGAATAACTTCAGTCTCGTAATTCTTCCTTCATTCAGAGTTGAAAGGGAGCTGCTCAAGCTTCAATAGGTAAATCCTCAGATTTAGTTAAAGTAATTCAGACACTTAGAAACTGAAATTGTTTTGTTCTGAAGCAGGGTTCAGATGGGCTACTGAACATTTACATACCACTAGCTGCCAGAAGCTGTAGGATGAAAACAAACAAACAAACAAACAAACAACAAATTTTTTAGCAAGAAGGATTAAGAGTAGGCAAACTTCGAGAACCAAACATTAAAGACAACCTGGCATGGAAATCTAAACCCAGAAATAGGAACAGAGTTACTTTGCTTGACTGCTCTTGTGGGGTTTTTTTCTGCAAGATCAGACTATGATGCTGGGCTAAACATTCCATTCCTTCCTTGGCCCTTCTTGTCAGAAACTACCAAAATAGGGAATAAGCAGGAGAAAAAAAATCCTTCGTCTTTTTATCTTTACAAGTATGCCTGCTGGGAACAAACCTGAGCCAGTTCAAGATTCTTCTATTTAAAAGTGTTTGTGGCAGACGAGTATGACGGGGAATTAGAACTAAACCTGTTAGCTGCTGATATCTGGGGGAAAAGAGCTATCTATTGCACATACAGTTTTGCACACGTCAGTTTGCCTATGTGCATAATGAAGCAGTTTTCTCTGTGGAGGACTTGCTGTTCACCTAGGAAATGAGAATATTTCCACATGAATAATTTGCTTTGGTTAATTCTAATACAGCCAGAAATGGAGCAGAACAATTAGAGAAACTACACTCAGTTCGTGTGATATGGATTTTCATAGTGCCTTCATCCTGAAAATTTGTTATATTTAGAAGAATGCAACCTGCCAAAATAATACATGAAACTGAGTATTGTGGCACTGTCCTGAAGAGCTGCCCACTCTGTGAACAAGAGCTGGGGCTTCCATGGCTATAAGGAGCTTATAGTTAAGCAAAACCCCTTGGGTGACTATGCACCTTGTTAGCATTAGGCTTTCAGTCAGATCCTTTTGCCTCTTTGCCACCAGATTGTTCCAAATTATTCATATGCAGTCATTTACAGCTGTAGGTAAAAAAAAAGTTAAATTCTTATACTGCCTCCATTATTAGTTGTCATGGCAGGCAGTAGAGTTATTTCTGCAGCTCTTTGGCAGGTCAGACATGTGAGCCATTTGAAGATGAGGTTTTACCATGACAACAAACCACCACTGGAATTAAGTGTAGGCCTTAAACACGACAAGATTAGATTAAAAATTAGGAAACATGTAAAGAAAGCCAGCCCCACAAGTCTGGGGTACTTCTGGCTGTTCTGATTGCTTTCCATTGGGACAGTAAAGTTCAACTTGATTTTTTTTTCTTTTAAGAATACTGGGGTTTTTTTCTAATCCTATCCCACATATCATGAGATTTGTAATTGAGTTACAGCTCAGCTGCATCATTACAGTTAAGTCTAGAAAAAGAATGGAATGGTATCCATCTGCAACTAATAAGCAAAAGCAAGGATGACATAAATGAGCTAGAATTTATAAAGACACAAGTGCTAATTTCTTCAATCTAGAAAATAATTACATAGGGTAGAGGATTAGGATTTCAGTCTTTCCTGGGAGATCTTTCTGCAAACAGAAGAGCAACACCTATGGACTCAAATCAGTGTTACATCCTGACAAGTTCATCTCAGTCTAATATTATGAGGTCTAGCTTATTATTTTATTCCTTAAACTAATTTAATAAATGAACCCAGTAGGTATTAGAATTGTTATTAGGCAATGACAACTTGAGGGTTCTGGTTAATAAGATAAAAATAAAGTAGTTTGGTTAAATAAACTTTGCAGCAGAAAGCCTGAAGGCCTCTTGTTATTACCTCATTAACAAGAAATGCCATTAAGTTATTATTATTATCCTGTAATGGTTCTCCTCCTTATCACTCTTGCATTCTGATCAGCAGGGATATTTAATGAAATAGCAATAAATTTTAAGAAATTACATGTACCAAGGCAAGACTATAAACTAAAAATGGAAATAGAAAGATTTAACTTTTGAACATACACTTTTGAAATGGGGAAAGATTCTGCATGTTCTTACAACAAAGCTTTGGAATGAAAGCACAAGTTTATGACACATTTTATTAGACCTGTAAATCTGAAAGCTTAGCTGTAGTTTTTAATTTTTATTTTGCCTCCATAACTATTTTTATACCCTCTTTATAGTTGACTGGTCCAAATAAGTTCTGCTAGGAGTCTATGCCCCATTATTCTTCTATAATAAAATGTGAACCTAGCTAAAATAAAACATGATGCCTTAAGAGCAATTAAGAATGGTCTTTTGTAGATAACTGTAACATGAAATACAATCACTGTTTTTATTAATGGATTTGGGAAAAGCAGCTCAGTGATTTATAGAACAGAAGAGGGTTATTTTACATTTCTATTTCTTTTATTTTATGTCTCACTCCTCAGAAAACCTTTTAAGACTCCTGAAATAATCAAAATCTGTGTTTCTAATGTTTATCATGTTAATGTGAACCTTGGTATCCATTTTATTTAGGTAGTGCTAAGATGTCAGCTAAGAAGGTGTCCTTTTTTTGCTGTTACTCCATTCCAAAAAGTGTTGGCTTTGAAAGAAAATCTTGTTGAATGTTTTATAAGAGTGATAAAATGTAAAAGCTGTGCATTGTACTTATAAATGCAGGATTTGAAGGACACAGACATAATCTACTAGGCATTGTTTGAACACAAAGCAGAGCATGTAATTAGCAAATAGTTTCTTAAAAGGTATAAACACAGTTGACACATGTCTTTCTAATTGTATAGTAATTATTTCTTTGTGATTATTACATTAAGCTTCTAATTACTTGAAGTCTTCAAGATCAGAGTTTAATATGGCTGGAAATAGAATCAGCACTGTTAAACGTGGAGATGTTGTTCTTACATTTGGCACATTTAGAAAACTTCAGTTTGGATTGACATTGTACTAAATATGGTGTTTGGAAGCAAGAAGTGTAAATTTGCCATCAAGACATTCTAGACTTTGTAGTAGTATATAAATATCTCAAATAAGAAATTGATTATTATGTGTTAGTGTTTGAATAAAGGCAGCTCATTTGGTCTGTGAAACCTCTTTTTCCACAGCAGAGCTGTGTGTAGCTTTAAAAGGCATCTGTATAAGAGAGAAGGGCCACAGCAATATTCCTCGTAGGGTGACTGCTGGCATTTAGCACAGGCTGGATCAAAATAAAATGTATAGAATGGAGTATACACTCCTTCAGACTAGGTAAGTCTGAATTCTAACTGATAAATTTCATATCTGATATCAACATTTGAAAAAGCAATTAAAATCACATTAATGCTAAATTTGTCTTCAAGTAAATATATACACAGTGTTTATGTACATATGTGTCTGCATTTGCATGTGTAATTTATACATATATACTTGGGGGGAGTGGGTATTTTAGTGTACAAGAGGCTCTTTATTCTTCTGAAAGGTAGTGGGGATATGATCACTGGCCTTATTGTGCTCTTTGTTTCATCTGCCTTAAAGAAGGGCAGGTTTTAAATGAAGTTTCTTCTACAGGAAATTCTGCTTCCACAACTGTGGAAGTACAGATAAGAATCAGTAGCCTTACACTTCTGCACTTAAAGTGTAGTTGCAAATGAAGCAATTTATTTGATTTGTAAGCACATTCACAAATGTTTTGACAACCTTCTAGTTTACACCACAAATTGTGGGGTAGCAGTGACTTCTGGGGTTAAACCTCCTGGCCCAAAACCAAGGGTGGCCTTAACTGTCTTTGCATGCTTGGCCCAAAGTATTATTTGGTAGGGACAAATAGTAGCTGACATACACTGTGCTAGTGATATCCTCTGTCTGCTGTAACAAGATCCTTCCCCAGCCAGTGCAGTGCCCTATTTTTGGAACGTGCTGGCTGGCAGTACAAAGTGGGCAGTTAGTCACCTTGAGTTCCACCCGCTTGACTTTCACTCCCCAGGGTCTCAGCTCCATGCTCAGTGCTAGCTGCTGTTGGCACAGGCCTTGAGTCAGTCAAAATTCTATTCATTCTTCAAGATAAGATCTGAAATAAATGTGCCTTTTGAAAACTTGTGTGGTTGCCATAGCCATAGGAATGCAGCCTTCATTTAAAATCAGCACATCAGAGTCACTGTCTGTGTCTTTCAGAAAACATTATGTGGGGTTATCCAGAGATTCAGTCTAGAGAATGAGGATGTGCATTTCCTTAGCTTAGCCTACTTCAGAAAGGTACCAAAGAAATGTTAGACTAAATCAAGATTCAAAGAATGTGGTGTGTAATCTCTTTAAAAGTGCTAGAATTGTGCTCTGAATTCATCTAGGACAGCTCTGAAATGTGCCACAGAAAGTCAAATGGAGCTAAAGGGTAGAGTATCCTGAGAAAAAAGACTGCACTGGGACTCAGCAATCCACCTGTGCGAATCCATTTACCCCAAGCCCACCTCCAGAAGAGGCAAGGGAACACTGGGTTGTGCAGGAACACAGGGGTTGTTACATTGTGCTGCGCCATCTGAGGTGATTTGGTGATGAAGAACTCAGTTCTGTCTCTAGCAAATCTGAGTATAATGGCATTAATGTAGGTGATGGAATGATCCCCATCAATTTACACAGGGATGTAAAATTTGAGGAAAAATATTTACTTTGGTATCATAACACAGGAGCATGAATGTATTGTGTTACTGGTTTACAAAGGTTATATGCTAGATATTTTTATTTTCTCTGCATGGCTCTGAATTGAAATGAATGATAATTGTAATTTTGCTATAGACATTTATAAGCATTAATGTAATAGTTCTAGTCAGCTTTCACTTCTAGTGTCAACATGGCCAATTTCCAAGGGTTTGTACATGGTTGGTGAAAACGTACGATTGTGTGATCTTTCTCTTACTGCAACTGTCAACACAGTTGGGAGATCTGGAGGATAATTTAATTATCACTGTTTTTTTCACATTAAAGCAATTAAAAACAACTTGCAGAGCAAGTCAGTTAAATGTGCTCATACAGGCTAAGAAGAATTCTTGAAGACAAACAGTTCATATTTGGAAGCAGAAGTGGCTGTGGCTGAAGGGAGTATGTGATTACTGTATGGTTACTGCTCATCACAGATGACCACTTTTTTTTTTTCTTTTTCTGTCTTTTCCTCTTTGCTAAATAGTCATTAAATAGTTCATATAAATGCAATAATTGGTCTTTTTTTATCCTTTAGTATTTTAAAACACTTCAGATATTTTTGAAGAACAGTGTACAGTGGAAATACCATGGATTGCATTAAACAAAATGGGTATTTTGGTGTCTTAGTAGTAGTATTGACTTTAGAGTGAATAATAATGAGATTTAAGATGTATAAATCCATTCAGGGCCTTTGCTTGAGAATTTGTGTTGATGCAATTCCCATGTTTTTTTCACTCTCCTTATCTGCTGCTCAGCCTTTTACCTTCAAAGCAGGCAGTAAGATTCAGGGATTAGCCTTGTTTTTTAGTTTTCATTGGAATTTGACATTTTTATTAATATTTCCATGATAATTGAGTTTTCTAACATGAAGAAATTCAGGGCTATAGATGTATGTGAGAACATTGCTATTAACAACAGCAGGAGCCAGGATTTCATTCAAGAGTTTTACAGAGATTTTGCTTGTAACAGGTGCAGAGCTTCAAGTACAATCCAGAATCATAGAGAGCGTGTGTATCACATCTCAGATGTGATAGTGGCTAATAATCTTTGGGAAAATTAGATGTATGCTAGAGATCAGTTATATAGAAATGGGTGTTGGGACTGTTCAAGTTCAGAATTCAGATTCTAGATACTTGGTTTCATTGTTTTCCCTTCATGTACATACCTAGCCAGCACCAGCTAATTATTGTGTTCATGGCACATTTGATGAGGTGGCTGTTCACAAACTAGTCAACAAAATCTGTCATCACTACTTTGCATTCTTGGCATTTTCTGTTGGCATTTAATATATGTCGTATTCTGATGTGTAAGTATTTATTATAGTATCCCAGAATTATTTTTTCAAGATAACAGAAGATAGAAGAGTATAAGCAGACATGATTATTACTACGCAGAATCAGTAAACATATTTGTGTATTCATTGAATTCAGCTGTATTTTTCATTCTGTTGCTCTGAGGTATTCTGTACTGAAAGCATATTTTTTAGTCCTTATGAACAGATAATAGGTGAGTGAAGCTTAGTTTGATTTTGATTTACTGGACCTATCATTGATATTCATCACTGATGCACAGTAAGACATGACTTCAGTTCCCTCTATGTACAACAGATCTCCAATTAGCTCTGTGCAGCACATATGCAACAGCTTTATTTTCAGCCTACTGTGTTTCCACTTAAATCTCTACCTACAAGTGTTGCCTGTGGTGGAATGCTATTTTCAATATTTGCAAGTATAGATTACTTGGGGTAAAGCTTAGTTATTAAAATAATGGTTCATAAAAGACCTATACTTTTATATAGAAAACTGAAAATATATATTTTCCTGTCCATTTAGTAGTTGAATAGAAGAAGCACAAAAATATTTTTTAATCAATTTCTTTCAGGTCTTTGTGTTCCCTGCTAGGAAATCGTTTTGCTGCTTTGTAATTCACAGAAGTTACCTTTAGTACGTGTGACACTCAGTTCTGCACTGCTTCTACTGAGACACCTAATGTTGTTTATGTTGTCTTCTTAAATACTGTAAGTGATATGGAATATGCACTAAGGACTTGCATAGAGAGAGAAATACTTCTTTAAAATTTAGTTTATACAGGTTTGGGATGAAACAACCCACAGAGCAGTTGCTGAGATCGCATACACAGACATTATGTTTTCTGTAATTTTTAATTGCTTTTTAAATTATAGACTAGAAGCTGTTTGATGTCTTGAAAAGGGCTGAGTCTTTCTGTGGTCCATGCTCTGGTTTGGGGGCTCTGGCTGAAATTTCATAGTCCTTTCAGGAATTCCCTCAGTGAGTTTGTAGGAGTCTCTTCATGAAATGTGAGAAAGCACTAGTTAGCTAACTGGGCAGAGCAGCTTGTACAGACAGGAGAGTGGATGTCTCCAGCCTCCATGTATAAGGTATATTTAAAATCACATTTACTTAGAAGCTAAATGGTATGTTTAGCACTACAATAACTTATTATGTTTAATGGATGCTGGAAACACCACCGATAACCAAAGGATTTTTAGTGAGATGTGTTAGTGTATTGAGTCTAGGATAAGATACTCGAGTATGAGCATTCTTTCAGCAGGAGATATTAAACTTGTTTGTGTTCCTTCAGTTAAGGCCAAATGTCAGATCATCTTTCAGTAATGCTAGTTTTTTAATTTATTTTTATTTTTTTATTTATTCTTTGCTAGGACAGATAATGTTGTGACAGTATTTCAATGCTGTTATTCCCATAAATTACATATGAAGGAAAATGTATCAAGAGGTTGAGAGTATCAACTGTTTACTGTAAAGGTGTATTTGCTCTGCTTACTTGAATCCTCCTATTTTTGTTGCAAAATTTCTTTGAAAGTCTGTAAAATAATTTTGTGTATTGTCTGTAGAGTATAAAGAGAAAAGATACACAGATGTGGGGGGATAAAATCACAGTTTATCACAGTTATGTGATAAATAGAAATGCTTATGTCCTTTCTGTAAAAAAATCTGCTCTGTGTATTTCAGAGTGTAGTACTAGAGTGGCACATTGAGAGGTTTCCTGCACAGTGGTCAATTTAATCTTTGTGTTGTGTTGGACACTGCCTACACTGGCTCTGAAAGCTGTTTTTTTGAGAATATAGTTGCTTTGAGTCAGATGAAAAGGGTGCTAATAATGCAATAATGTTGGTAAAATGGAGTTCTTGGGAGCACTGCATTATCCCTGCTTGTGAACTTTTAGTAGTTTGATTTTCTTCAGAATAAACAAGAGTTGAAAGATGAGTAGGTCCTACTGCTTATGTGCAAACTTTATCACTCAGCTATTACCATCTGAAGTCTTGTGTGGACAGCTGGACCACAGGGGACGTTCTCTAAACTGTGAGCTCTTACCTGTTTGCTACCACAGAACGCTGACTGCGAGTCAGTCTTTGGCAGCTCCGGTTAAAACAGACCCAGTCCCTGTGTTAGGTCATCTCTTAGAGATATATCTCTTCTAAATCAAATTAAGCTTTTTCTGGGCATCTGCTTTTTATCACCAAGATTCTTAAACTGCTAACGCTCATTACCATGAACAAAGTTGTCTTGCTGGAGAACTAAGTAGCTGCACATGGGTTTCCTGTGCTTTGGACAAGAGTTCCCATGCTGCATCTACATGCCTTTGAAGAAAGAGGCATTTTGTTGATCTGCTTGGGCTCGTGCTTATATAATTACTGCAGATGCTTTGAAGAAATGAAATTTGCTTGTGATTGAAATTGTGAAGTTAAGAAGACTTCTTCGCCTCGATTGTAAAATTTATTGTGAGAGCTACCTACTAAAAGGGCTGAGCAGGACTGGCTGAGAAAGCTATGAGAAAGTATTGTTTTTGTTTGTCCTCTTCAGATCCTGTTGAAAATGTACTAGAAAAACAATTATGTGGAGAAGTAAGGGTCTATGGTGTTCTTAATAAATATAAAGACAAGTTTTAATATGTTACGTAGAAGTTAGAGTAAGTAAAATCAGTGTATGGAAATGAATAAACACTGACATTTATATTTGCATCGTTCTACTTTAAAGTAAATATGTGAAAATCAACATGAGGCTATACAGATATCTTAAGATTGATGAAACCCAATAATGAAGCAGCACACTTATTTACAGCTCAAGTGTTAAAGTCAGATGGCTGAAGGAGTTAAACACCTGGAGCAAGGCTGCCAAACTGCTAAGCTGGCTTTTGGCAGCAGTGGCAGCGTGCAGCGAGAGTTTTCCCTTCATTATGGTTCACTGACTAATTCATTCAAAGCTGAGAAACCAATTGAGAGTTGGAAATGAAGGAAAGCTTCTTTTCCTATTCTAACCTTTATATATATTGATATGTAAGAGGACTTGAGCTGCAGGTTTTAAATGCTTGCTGGATGTCAAAGACAAAAATAAAATAATTTGGTTTTGGTTTTTTTTCATAATATATCCAATGCACTAAGCTTTATTTTAATTAAAAAACAATTATTCAAGAAATTATCATCTTGTACGTTTTCAATTTTTCTTAAAGGTAGACCTAAATAATATTTTTTGCCACTTTTACTAAATGTTTAAATAGTTAGTAATTATTTCCAAAGTAGTAAAATATATAAAATTGGCTAAATAAGTATGTATTATGTAGAATTGACAAAATGCATTTCTCTCAAGTACAGTAGTTAAATCATACTGAGTTGTAAAACAGTTTTTTTTAAAATAGTTATTAGCAGTATTTTTGTAAAAAAATAAATGAAAGACTCCTAGCACTCCTTAGCACTTAGCACTCCTTGGCTTCTTCCAAAAAATCCCTTCTTTTGGTGCCTCCATCTCTATTTACTTTGTTGTTCCTCTAAAACTATTCTTTCATGGCAAAATATAAGGTTCATATATTAGATCTTGAGCATTTACAGATAGCAGTAATTGATTTATGAATGCATCTCAGGTTTGCCTATTTGAAAATAAATATTTCTTCAAAAAGGCTAGAGGTCATATATGTTTTGATAAATTATATTTTTTAGCCAGATCTTTTTTTTTCTGCCTGTACTTGTAAAGTCAGGGAAGAAGTCTCATGTATGTTCTCAAATTCAGTTTAAGCCCACTGCTGAATTTGCTGAATACGTTTGAGAAGTTTGGGATAGACTTTTGGATAAACAGATGGACTTACAGAGAATTGAATTACAGGAAATACTCAGTTTGCAGTTTCAATTTTAGTTATTCCTCCCTTTTTTATTTGGGAAGTTAGACATAAGTTAGGATATGTTCAATCTAATATCTACTTTTGGCTGTGATCTTTTAGTCACCTAAACAAAGACTTAGAGCCGTGTTCACAGGAATGCATCAACTATTGGTTGATTAAGATTTCAAAGGATTTCGTAGTTGGTTTTTTAAAGAGAGGATTGTAATTGTAGATAAATATTTTTGTAGCTTATTAAGCTCTATTTCATCCTTCTATAATTTCAAGTTTCATAACCTTTCCCTCTTATTTCAAGAGATATTTTGTATATGAAAAGATCATGTCAAAACTTAGCTCTACCCTTCATCAGGCTTTTTAAAATCTGAGTTAGAATTCTGTTTCTAAGATAAACACATTTGGATCAGAAAGATTTTCAACTAGCTAGTATTCATTTTGGCTGAGAGTTCAAGCAACATCTTTAATCATATTTTTTGTTGATTATTTATTAGTTTCTGTGGGAAATCAAAGGACAGACAACCTAAAATACGTCTTCCGTAAGATACATCATGAATCAGAAGCTGTAGCAAAGAATTTCTAGGATGTGCCTTTCATGTACTTATATGAACTGATTGAGAGATAAAATATACATCTTTAGTGTGTTTATAAAATGCAGATGAAGGCTGACCCAAAAATGGAAGGCACCGATATCTGGCTGGAGTAGGATTTGTACTTCATTGCCAGAGTAAGAAAATCAGTTGTGGGAGAAGCCGGTATTTCTGTTCTGTTCCTTGTCATCTGAAGGACAGTGGTTATCACTGATGCAGAACATCAAAGAAAACTGGCATGCAAGTACACGTTAAGAAGACATTGGCTACCTGTGGAAATCAGTTATCAATCAATTATGTTTCTGTAATTGACATGTAATTGTATGGGTAGTAGTAAAATTTGATATCATCTCAATATATCTATGAGATCCCCATGAACTTTTAGCACTCACTGTTATGTACTTTTGAATTATGAAAAAGACTGAGCTTAATACATTTACAAGGAGACAAGTGTCTCTTCTTGGAAAATAAGTACTCCGTGTATTTTATTGTATGCATCAGTGGTAGAAAAAAAAAATAATTTAACTGAAAATGTGACTATGCAAAACTAATTCTGCATTTTGAATTGCTACTGAAAAAGATAGTATTCTGAAGATTTTTACAACTTTAGTAACCCAGATTTCATTCAGGAAGCTCCATGGCCAGGGAGAAGCACCATTATCTAACAGAACGAGTAAGAAGCATTTAGCTCATTTCTAGCTGCCAGCTCATGTCTCTGAGCTTTTCTAGCTTCTTCAGCTTGCAGGGGATTTGTCCCCTTCCTGCCTTCCCTTCCCCACTCTTTCTTGGTGAACATTTTCTAGGTTTCCTACTTCTCTAGTAACAGGCTACCTGTCACCAGTGATGTAAAGTTTTGCTGCAATAATTTGTTGATGAAAACTGAGCAGACAGAACGTCCATCATCAAATGCTCCACCAGGATGCTGCTGGCTGCCGAAAGAAGGATTGAAACATTGAAAAAGTGATGCATGCTCCTGGTAAAAATACTAGAGAAAAAATTAGTGGTGAGCAGATTCATGCCAACTTTGTGGTCAAGTGTGGATTTGCTTCCAAAATGTATTGACAGTTTAATAAAAATAATTTAAGTAAGGAATTTTATTATTAAAGACAATTATTGTTCTCATCTTTGTTTTCAGTGTGAGTAGCAAATACATTTTTCTCTGTGTATACCAGTTTGGCTGTAGAAATAATTCTGGCTTTTTTTCCTTCCAACACAGGATAATAGAAACCAAAAGACAAATATAAAATTTTTATAAAATAAATAATATAACATGTTCTTCATTTTTATTAGAAAGCAGTCAAATATCTTGTTACAAGAATATTTTTCTTCTGTAAAATACATGGAGCTTTTTTTTCAAAAAGCTCTTTCTTTTGGGGGGAGGTAATGATTTTGTTTCAATCTTTGGCTTTTCCTTGTGAAGGTTTCCAAAGGGCAGAGTCTGCTGTAGTATTAAAACAGAGGTTTAGTGCTGTATTTGGAATTGGGTGGTATTTGGCAGTCTGAATATCAGTGCTGCCAAATATAATATGGTTCAAACACCACTAGTACTTTCTACTTAGCCATATGTGCGATTTTGTAAATGTCTATGGAAAATGTGCAATACTCATTTTTTTGAGGGGATCTATACAGGCAAACACAAACTATGTCTTCATTCTGCATCCTAAGTTAAGATCTCCAAATAAGAGAAAGTACAAATTATTGCATAGCTTTTATTTTGAGGACTTGTGTCAACTTCAGTGTAGAAGTTCTGTCTATCCAAAAATAAATTAATTACCTTGAGCTTAATTTCCATCCAATGAGCCAAGTCATTGAGGAAAGCATCAACTCTTAATTAGAGAATTAAATAAGAATAATTAAAGAATAAATTAGGTACAGCCCCATGTTTGCATGCCTTTGTCGAGAAGGTGAGAGAAGCTACTGCAGTGTTTCACTTGCATCTTAAAATGAGATCAAAGCCTGCTGTGTTTTCCCCTGCCCTTTTCATAAATACTTTTTTTTTTTATTGAAGTGATTTAAGGACACTTGGGACTAAGAATTTTTATTTTTTTTAAATAGTCATTATTTAGTTTCTAGATGTATTGGTGAGGAAACAAAGATTACCTTGTTCATAAGGGAATTGGTGCCCCAGGTTAATGTCCAGGTGTTCTTTCAACTGATGGCTGAGACTAATTTCTTCCTGGCCCTCTGGTAACCAGCTGAAGCAGGGCCCAGCTGGTATATCTTCACTCTTGCATACCAACATCTTTCACTGATTCACAGATTTCCTTATATCCTCAGTACTTCCTCTACTGCTTAACAATCTTTGAACAGTAGTTTGAAGATAAATGCTGTTTTGCCTTGCAATGGCTACAATTAATTTTTTTTTTTTTTTAAATCATAATCTCATAATGATCCTCGTAAGCTCCATTTGTCAAAAGGTCATAAATTTGAGAATCCATCAAAGATTTGCTAGAGAAATGCTCAACACTGAATATTATCTGGTTTGACTCTTGTGAGTTTGGATAGTATTTTCAGCAGGTATTGTTACAAGGAAGTTCCTAACATGTTTAAGTCAAGTGTTCAGTCTCTTATTTTCTCACACACACATATGCACACTTACCTACTGCCACCTGTCAAAGTTCTCAATTTGAGTCAGATTTTGCCTGCTACACATAGACTATGTCAATCTAAAAATACACTGAGCAGCAGAGACATCTGATGTTCTTTCATTGCATTCTGAATTTTAGGGTGCATATATCACATGCTTAGTTTTCAGGCTTCCTTGCAAGGTTTACAGGTTTTTTTGTATTCACCATTTGGTATGTACTCTGCTTGAATAAGGGAGGTAGTAAATGTTAGATGGGAGGGGACAGCAAAAGGTATGCCATCAGTTTTAATTGCATCTTAGAAAATAATATGCTTACCCTGAGGGTAATGGAAAGTGAAAGCTTTGGAGTTGGAGTTTCCTGTCGGAAAAGATGAGAAACAAAGTGATCTTTGCAGGTGCTATTGACCAGTAAAATAGGAAGAAGGCTTTTCACTATCTGTGTGGTGGAAAATGTATGATGGGAGTGCACAGAATAGAGAGAAATAAATTTCTCCTATGCTCTGAACACCAGCTTGAGGAAGTAGACTGAAAACCATTGTCAGGGCTAAACAGCACAGTCACAAGGGATTCACTGAAGTAAAAAAATTTTTACTTCAATGAAGTAAAATACTGTGGAGGTATTGCTGTGATGTTACTTGGCTGTATATAATTGAATATACAGGCTACATACATTTGGACAGTTAGACCAAATGGAACTCAGAGCGAATTACACGTGACTGCACTATGAAGGATTGGTAATTAAGATGTGGAAAGAGAAGGAAGTCCTTATTCACCAGAATGTCCATATAACTCCACATCTGCTTTCGCTGTAGTCATTCAAGACTTTTCCATTCCTGACAGTACGAGAAACATTTAAATTTAAATATTGACAACTGTAGAAGAAGGAGGGTGGAAGTTACTTATGATGGTTCATGTAAAGGATTCTTGTTTGAACAGCTCTTTCAAGAGAACTTCTAAAATGATTCCTTTTGTGTTGTCTGTAAAAACTAAAGTGCAGTTCAGTGAGCTAGGTTAATTGTCTCAGGTCTGTGTAGAGCATCTTCTGGGGATTCTTCAGTTCCACAAGGACTTTCACAGCATAACTGCATGTTCTAATTATATAATAACACATTTACACCACTTATGTCATTATGTATAGTTGCACTTGCCATGTGAACATGCAGTGATAGAGCAAAAATTATTTTTAGAAAAATGATACAACAGAATCATAGAAAAAACATTAAATATGTAAGACATACTTGCCAAAATACAGTATATACTAGGGGCTTAAAAACTCCTATGATGCACAAATATTTGCAAAATCTCAGTGTTTTCTTATGGAAGCACTTGTGAAACATTTGCCTTAATTTGGGTTCAGTTTTTGTTGTTAAACTCATCTGATGTCTGTGCTACATAGAAATAATACTGGTTGTTGAGAGCACTAATTGTGGATGTAGGCAGTTAAACATTTGCATATGGATTTTACCATCCTATTTAGCTAAGGAAATATGATCTGAATAACTTGATACTTTTATGAGACTTGAGTTAAAAACATGGTGCAAGAGTTAGTGTGGCACAAGTCTGCAAGTGCTGCTCTCCATTCTATCCCTGCTGTGGTATTGTCAGTGGGAGCTGTTGTTCCACTGCTGGTGGAAGAATATTTTGGATGAGACAAAAATTCTGTCTTTTAGCTATTGTGAAGATTCCTAGCATATATTCCACAAACACTCTTGGAAGAGAAGAACCTTGGTCCCAATGGCCATGCAGATAGGTGCACTCAGACTCATTCCCCACACTTTTTCATTTGGACCCCAATTTATCTTTTCCCAAAACTGTTGATTTGTGTTAAACAGCTGCTGCCTTTTATTCAGACCTGGCTGGAGTTCAGTGATTTATCTGAAGTTGAGAAGGTAGTCTAAGACAACTTATCAAAGGCTCAGCAAAAACAGTTCCTTAATGGGAAGTAATTTTCCAATCACCATATAACAGAGCCATAATAATACATTGGAGTATCCTTTGATGTAGCATAAGGCATACAGTTGCCTAATAAGAATGCCTAATTGTGTAGGTTTCATTGTACACAGCTGAGGAACAATTTTCAATAGCTTCTAAGTTCTTATGAGTTACTTTTGATTGAAATTTAAATTCAAGATTATATCATATAATGAAAATGGAGACATGCTGCATTAGCATAATTATATCTCTCTAGTTGTAAATATTTATATCACAATACTGCAAAGATCAAATATAGTTATGTGCTTTTATTCCAGTTGATCTAAACATTCAAGAAAAGCTAGTTCTTCAGCAATTCTAGGAATAGTTTACTTGTCAAGTTATAAATAAACTTCTAGAAAATTTAAGTTCACCTTTCTAACACAGACTTATTTTTTCTTATTTATTTGCTTCAAATGAATTATTTTTTTTTCTTATGGTATCCTGTGAAATTTCTAATACTTCTAAAAAGATTTTAAAAAGTAAGCCACTTTTAAGTGAAAGTTTCTGTTGGAAGAGCATGTTTATAAAACTCACCTGTACCTTTCTTTTAAAGAGAAGCCCAGAGAAGGGATATTGTCTGCTTGGTATCTCTCTGAACATATGGGCTGAATTACTCAGCAAAGAATTGAACTACACTGTTTCAGATTGGTTACGGTGGTAAAAGCTGCCTCGCACTGCTCTGCAGAAGAGGGATGGATAAAATGCTCTTTGAACAGTCAAGATTTTTTTAAAATGTCAGTGCAGAGGGCTTGCATTTGTGTTTGGCTTTCTAGACCTGCCTCTTGACCTTCTAATTACTTGATTTGAAACAGCACTGAGGGTATAATAAAACTGGAGGTTGTCTCTCGTTTGCTTTATCATAAATTAAAGCTGTTAGTTTGGTGAGGTGAAAGTAAAGGCAGAGTGTTCATTACTGCTCAAGTGACGGCTTGTCAATAGCACTGCCTTTTAGTTTGTTCTAGTCAGCACTTGCTGTGCATTTTGTTGGACCACTGGGAAATAAATACAACAAGATTATACATTTGGAATACCACAAGAGTTCATGAAGGGAAAAACCAAAAAAAACCCCAACCAGATGATAAATTATACACTTGGTAGAAAGTGACATGCTATCTTGTGCTATTAACAACCAGAGATAATTGCAGTGAATTGTAATTGCAGTTGCAACTTACAGTACAGTGTGTCCAACATCAATCTTAATAGTGAACAAAGCAATTTATATTTAAAGTTAATTCACTTGGTAAGTTTCGGCTGTATACAAGGGAGCTAACAGATGTAGCTTTTAAGAAAGTTCAAAGGCATTTGGAACATGGAGAGAAATGCTAATGTAGTAAGCCTCAGAGAAATATTGCATTACTACTTGTAATGAAAACAAATGTATGCCATTATATCCCAGTTTGTGTTTATTTAATAAACTATGCAGTTTTGTACATTGAAGAAATTCTGTTTTTGAATGTAACAAAACCAGATTTTTACTCATAGATTACGCGAGAATAGCAATTACATATGTATATAGCAAATGGGGGTCTAGATCTTCATGTATTTGATTCTATATTCAATTTTAAATTAATCCTTTTATGAGGCAGTCCTAAAAGGAGTGTGTGTGTGTTTATACATACATATTACTGCAATTGTTAAATCTAGGCCTTTATTCTGGAATTGTTTAGTAGTGCCCTGAGTATTTTGCTAGGTTGCCTGGTCATAATTACCCCAGATTCTGAGAGATATCTTTAATTGGTTTTAATTAAAGTGAAACTTTATTTTGGGAGAGCCTAACACCCCTTCTGATGGAGATGATAATCTGGCATTTACTGACCATCCAGTGGTGCCCTCCTGTCTGGGAGAGCTTCTGTGTACCCGCTGACTTTGTCTTGTGGGCTACAGCACTTCACATTTACTTTAACAAGCATTACCATTCTCTGAGTGTTGTGGTCAGTCCTTGGTGGTCATCAAATGACAGAGAGTTCCCTGATCTGCAGAGTCATGTTCCAAACATGTAGTGACTGCTGTACTCTGGGACTGGCTGTGTGCTGGTGGGTGACCATCGATACAGTTTGAAAACTCAGGGTAAAAATGCTGCTATTTTCAATAGCTGGCAAAGTATGAAAATCTCCAAATTAAGACATAGTTTTATTTCCCTAACTGAATAATTGCTACCTTTTTTAGAATGTGAAAAAACACTGAGAGGGAGGGGGGTTGAGGGGGACCTTTTACTTGCTGTCACCTTACAGATCCACACCTCATTCCGAGGGTTCATCCACTTTGCTTTTTCATAACCATCTTGTCCTTATGAGGGAGCAGAGTTAGTTCATATATAATTCTTGTCTGGGGTTTCACCCAGTGTCAACTGCTTTAGTTTCACTGAATTCAGTGGAACAAAGACATTTAACACTAGCTGATGATTGATTCTAACAGGAGTTTGGGGAGTAGCTGAAAAGCTAGACTGAGGCTTTTTTTCTTCTGCATGGCATTATTTTTGTTAGGTAGGTAAGTGTATAATTCAGAACTAACAATCTTGTTTAGATGGAGAGCTTGGAGCTTTGCTTGTCTCTGCTCAAGGAAATCTAGGACTTCACTAAATGTCTCATGTGTACCTTATATTGTCTCTCTTATACAACATACACGTGTGCATTAGGCAGGGGTTTGATTTCAGTAAAGATTTAATATCTTATTAAAAGGCAATCTTAAATTATTTGATCATGAAAGTTTTAATGTGGAGGTTAACTAGTGGTATGTAGTAGCACACTTTTAAATTTGTCGTCTGGAATTTTTAGAATCATACAGAAAATAAGAAAACCTCTGCTTTTTTGCTGGTAATTAATTTTCTCCTGTATAACAACATACTGAAACTGACATAAATTGGCAGGAAAGGCAATTTGAGAAACAAAGCTTAAAATGTTACATGTAATTTTCTATTTCTTTTAGCAAAAGTCATCTTATAGGTCTAAGGGATGTTTTGACAGCCAGTCATTCTGGATGTACGTTATCCAGTTCAAATTATTTTTGTTTACTTTTTCATAGTAATAGAATAGAATTATTAAAAACACAGAAATACAGAAAATTATATTTTACTTCATTTTATCAGGAGCAAGTTTCTGCACATGTGAATTACACTATATAGTAATTCATTTCACAGAAAAGGTCATGTGGTGCTGCCTGTATGTGTGTTTATATATATACACACACATATACACATACATTTTGTATGTCATAATAGGAATTAAGTTCTTCCCCTTAACTTTGTGACTGGAAGTACACATTCCATGTATTGTTCTTCTAGCAGAACACCTATCCAAAAAAAATCAAACAAATTAATCCTAAAATGTGTGTCTAGTCTGTAACCTGTTTTATACTGAAGTGTAGAGGGAAGTTGGATGGGGCAATGTGTAACACCACTGCTCCTGGCACTGGAACATCTGTCTGCCAGCATGGGCAGGTGCATGAGCACAGGAATAGTGCTGTAAGTTCAGAACAAGGATCCATCAAACTCCACGAGTGGCCACGTGCAGATACGTAGGGAATAAGAGCGGGGCAGGTACAAATGGGTTTTTTTTCAGTCTCTAGGAATGAATGAAAGGGATTCTTATCCCTGATTCCAAGTCCCCAGTGCTGTGTCTGGGCAGCTGTTCCAGGTGTGTGCTGCAGTAGCCTTGGAGTGACCAACTCTTACACTGGGGCAGTGGTGGAGTCCTGCCCAGCAGCGACTTTCCCTCTCTGCAGGTAGCACTGGGACACAGCAGCAGTGCATGAGGCTGGGCAGCACAGGCTGGAGTGGACTGAGATTGCCTTGCAGGAAAAAAGAATTGGAAATCATAGGGAATCAAATTTCTGAAAAGCTCAGCAGTTAAGACCTATTTAACAATCTGGTTAAAGGAGACAGGTTTTCACAGGTGTTCACTTTCCATGTATGTATTTACTCTCCTTATATATACATTCCATTAAAAGGTGTGCCTGTCTTCTTCCCCAGGCACTCTTTGAGAAATGTCAAAAGTCCAATTATAGAAATAGACTACTAGGGACCCTTCATTCACCTAGAAATTAACATAAATCATAATCTGGGAACCAACTTTATTCCTAGGTTTTATTGTCTCCCACCAGAACAGCTAAATGGCCAGACATCAAAATTACTGAGCTGTTAGAAACTCCTCACCCAGAACAGAATTTATTTGGTTTTTGCACATGCATATCCGTAGAAGGAAAATTCCTGAAAATTAGTCTGGTGAGTCAGATGTGGCTTAGTATTGACCTTTCTTTATGTAAATGATGTCACTTTGTCCATTAATGAGAATGTTTAGCATTAATTTGTAGCATGTTTAGCACCTGCTTAGGAGAAAAAGTTGCAGAGTGTTAAAAAAAGAAACTTAGCGTCAGGAATTTATTAATAATGAAAATGAGCAACATGGGAAAAGCCTTAAGGATTCTACAAGACAAGTAATGGAGCATGCCATGAAATACCTTTTAATGTAATTGAACTTGAAATAATTTACAGTATTTCTGAAACAGAAAAATGTAAGTAACAGAAGGATCTGCTATGATATTCTTCTTTCTTCAAACCTGAAATATATTAGGGTTAAAGAGAAGAACAGAAAACAGAAGACGCAGACTATAAACTCCTTTTTAAATATTAGGATACTAGAACTAGACTGATTTGCCAGTGGAGTTGGGGAAATAAAAGCAATAAATTTGACAGTTATAACTTTTAAGTTCCTAGTATTTCTTTGCAGGATTCTAAGAAATTGTATGCACATAGGGAAATTCTTGCACATTTTGGGAAAAATTCAGTACCTTCAATTATAGTTTTATATTTGCATTCTATGTTCACTGATGCAAACATCATTATGTTAGTCCTTCCATATTACTTTCTGGCAGTAGGTCTCTGACCATCTTACTAAGAGGTAAATAATGTTACATTTCAGGAAACTGATGAACAAAGAACTCATTCAAAATGACTTTAAAATATTCTGGTGTTTTACTTTATTTAACAACTTTTAATTATCCATTCAAACAGTCAAACCAGTATCCTATTTGGATAGTGTGCCACATAATGGAAATGAAAACTACACACTAAAAGAAACAAGATTACAGAGACCATTGTCTGAAAACAATTTGCTGAAAGCATTTAGGCCATTCTTGCAAAATAAGGATGTGTTAAAGAAATTTTTATATTCCTGTAAGGAATTTTAATAATATCTTCTTCGAACTTGGATCTAGTTCCAGTTCTTAGTACTTTTGTGGGGAAAAACAAGTATAACTCTGGTTACATCAAGACAAATGAAACCAGGTCAGGAAACCCAGCTCCTCCACCACTATAGTCTGTGAAAACATGATCCAGCCTGAATATTTGGTGTGGTGTCTGTGCTAGGAAGAAGCATGAACAATTCTGGTAAAGTAGTGAAAATAGGAATTTGGGGTTTGGAGGGGGTTTTTTGTTATTATGAAATATGCAAAATGGGTGAAGTTATTGCAAGCTGAATGTTTGCTGCAGTGCATTTGTGTTTCAGGACCTCAAGTAGCTCTCTGGTTTTAGGCATTATAAAAGAGATGTCAGTGGGGATATTTTTTTTTCAAAGTAAACACACAAGTAGCAGGGTTAACCAAAGAAAAGTTTAGGTTATTAAATAAAGTTCCAATACTTCTTACTCTCTCAAGATATTTGCAGCAAGTTCTCTGGAGTAGAAAATGAAGGGAATGTGCCATGCAATTTTTCTTTAGCCTTTTTGCAATGCAACAGGGCAATCGATACAAATCTTTGCAGTAATCATATATTGATTTTCCTAGAATATAACTCCATTTAAAGCATTTTTATCCCCAGGAGTGAAAGCATTGGAGGCTATCAAAGGAGGAAGTAGCTTTCCTTGACCCCATCTGCAGTTCACATTGATTAACAGAGGCTAGGTAAAATAAATAAATATGTGTGAGAGAGAATAAAGAAGAAAGAGTCACAGAAAGGTTAATACTGGCTGGGGAGAAACATAATTATAGTGCATTAGGGTTTTTGTAAAATTATTAGGTCAGGATAAGCTAGGAAGTGACTTGGAGAAGGTGGATTCTTCATTAAGTCAGAGCCAAATATTTCAATACCTATTTTTCACTGACTGTGCTACAAATTCAGATAATGTGGAGCTTTCTAATGATCTGCCCCTGTGCACGTGCAGATATCAGGATGGTGAAATTGAGCTGAAACTGGTAGATTTCACTTTATCCTGTAATGGAACGTCTGTGTGATATACTGAGCTTGGGACAAATTCATAGTGAGTGTGCAGAGGTGGCATTGAAAGAAGCTTGATGAATCCATGACATTTCATTTTCATTAACTGTAAAAATGCTGTTGTTGTTGATGGTCTTTAAAAGTTGCAAAAACACAATATATTTGTTTCCTTTTTTATTTAATTTTATGAAACATTAAAAATAAAGAAAGACATTATTTTAATACAGTTTTAGTAACACTGGAGCAAGTCTCTCCTAATTTCATGTACTTAATGCCCTTCTCAGTTTTTAACCACTTGCTTTATTCATTGGAACTGCAGAGTAGGCAATGTCACATCTCAAGTAAGTGTCTCACTCTCCTAGGAGACAGTAAAACCAAGGCCATATCCCATAATTTTGGAATCAGATTTTTCTCAAAGCCAGGAATTTTGGGATTTTTGGGACTCACCTTAGCTGCCCCAAAAGTCCTTGTAGCCCATCCCATGCATCTCTACACTTTCAAACTGGCAGTTTTATCTCCTCTGCTGCCACTTTGGTCATTTCCTGACCCTTATCCTCCCTTCCCTATGTTTTTGTGGCTGAAGCGAAATTCTCATAGATCAGCCTTTATTAAATTAAAAGGTGCATGTAGCCTCATTATCCTTTGCAAGGTGTTGTAGTTGATACTGTTTATTTTACCAGCAGCTTCAGAGCTTTTTTGGCTTCAGGCAGAGCAACTACTACACATTGTCAGATAAAGTACCTTATCTGTCAGCAGCACTCTTGTGAATTAATCATAATTCAATAGGTTTGCTAATCAAGATTTAAGATGAATGTTTTGATAGAACAATCAGATTTGTCCAATCTATCATTTACTTGACAGTTGCTTTAGGCACAGTGCTAACTTGGCATTAGGACCTGGTTTAGATCAGTTTGGTGTGGCCCCACCAGTCAGTGGCATCAGTTACTGAAGTGATGGGCTTCTGCATAGATACTAATTATAGTTCTTTTTCAGTTTTGACAGGGACTGGAGTGAAGCTGAGATCAGGCAGCTCAAACCTACCCTGTTCCACATTATCAAAACATTTTCGAACTAGGAGTTCACTTTGTAATTTTCACAAATAACAAAACTACTCCAAGCTCGTTGACAAATCTGAGACATGATTCATAGTAGCATATGCAAACATTGCTCAGGACTGAAAGGGTCACTGGAATAGAAAGGAGATAAAGTTAATATATTGTTAAATGTTGCTAATTATGAATCAAGTCACGTCTGATGTCACTAAAATTTGTTCTTTATTTTGCCCAGTTAAACATTCTTGGGGGTAATTTACAACATAGCTTGGAGCGGTTTCCTCAGTTTGAAAGCATAAATGAAGGCTTTCATTGTATATTGACATATTTTTCTTGTTAAGCAATGTTTAAAGCACTGATACAAGGTGCTGTAATAGTGGGTTAGACTTCAAGTGCAAGTTTGGTACATTGTAGTCAATAATGCATTAGTGTGGGAAAATGAAGAGGAGAATTGATGTGTTTGGGGTTTTTTTTGACATGGGTAGAGAAGGAGGGAAAAAAAGTCTTGGGGCATCCACAGCTAAATATGGGCCTATTTTCCTAGCTAATGTAATTCTGTAGTAGTTAGGTAGTAGTAGTATGTTAGTAGTTAACTAGTTAACTACTTAGTTAGTAGTATGAACACAATATATTTGTGGACCTCTAGTTTCATCATCTTTTCAACTCACATTCTTTCTCTAATGCTAATCTTCTGGTACTTGTGACTTTGGGGAGAGCATGTACATGGTGGTGTGGTGGAAGCCCACTGGGCACTGTCCTCTGTAGAGACAGTGGCTGGAGCTGAAGCTTGTTCTTGTGCAGCAGGTACAGAGAACTGTCTACCCATTACATTCTCCTGAAGCTCAACACAGAGCTAAAAGCAGTACCTTACCAATGGGATGTCAGCTTTTCTGTGTTTCTCTTTTAATAATTTGAAATCTTGAGATACATTAGGTAAAAGAAGAAGCTAAAAAGTACTAGTTCTGAAGTACAGAAATGTGCAGTCTTAACATTTTATATAGAAGAAATGAGTGTCCAAATGCCTTTACTGTTCCACTTGGAGGAGTTTAGTACAATGTCACGGTAACTTTGCATTGCTGGTATTTTGGTATTAGTGTCATTTAGTGATGAGTTCAGAGGACTGGTATAAATATTTGTGTTCTCTTGATGCTAAATAAGCGATCAGAATGCTAGATCTTTGCAGCCCTGCTTTAGTTGCTTTCCTGGAGCAATCTGTGAGCTCCAAAGGTTCGCTAACTTCCAGAATACCTGCACAGCTGCTTTCTGAAGTCCTGGTGCAAATACTTCATGGAAACTGTCCTGGGAAAAGGCTGCCAGCAGCACTAAAGAGTATTGGCAAGTGAACTGAGTCAGTCTAATGCTCACCTGGCCTTTATTGAATCTGTGGTAGACATTGAGGACAATACCTCCTCTCTGTAATGATCAATGAGATAACTTTTCTGGTTAACTTCAGCACGAGTGGAATGCCTTCAGTATCTGCTGCTTGTCAGAGAGAACGTTCCTGTGTCATCTTGTAAAGCAACACTGACTAGTAAAGAAACCCAAAGTGATACGTGCAAGGAAAAATGAACCTCTAATTTTAACATTTTGGGTGCTTTTTAGCATAGCCTGCCAAATTAAAATATAAAAAAAATACAGTTTTATGACTTTTATTTTAAAAAGAATTTTTTGTATTTTTGCCAGTCACTGCTGTGCTAAAAGCCAAAGTGAATATTATTTGTACTCACTGTTCATAAAATACCATAGGCCTGTTTCTGTGGAGTGATGAGAATTACATTGACTTTGCCACCACAGGATTCCTTCTAATATCCTGTCAACATTCTCGTGCTCTGCATTTACTGCTGTGCTCAAATCCCATCTCTCCATAACATTTAAAAGGAACAGTGAAAGAACATGTTTGCCAATACCAAACTACCCCATTGTTTCATTTGTGCACTGAACTGCTATTGATTACTTTGCAAGTTCGCTCTGCCTGGTAAAGTACCTGGGTGAGAATTTTTTCTGTGCAAATTTAGATTAAGAAAGCTTTTTGATGATCAATGAAGTTACCATGTATATAAAGTGGTTAATTAAATTTCCTTCCTTTCCTCCATCAAATTCTGCAAGTTAAAAATCCCATTCTGAGGTTCTCCACTCACTCAAAACCCTAGTGCTTTGGCTGCCACCTTTGACTTAATTTTCTTCTTGATAAAATCTATCATGATACGCAAGAGTGCCTTGCTCATGTGAGATGAATGATGGTCCTTCATGCTTACTACAATAACATGAGATTAACATAGATCAAAGATTTGCTAGAGTTATTAAGAGTAGGCAATCTCCACATAGTTAATATATCTGGATTTTTTTTTTCTCTTTTGCTAGTTAACATATCAAACTAATAAATAGCAATGAGTCATTCTGCTTTTTTTTTTCCTTCAGAGTGCTAATAAATGTATATGAGCTGACAGTTTTATAATGGTGAAGAGATAAAAAATGTTCTTGGTAAAAAGATGCTCTGTGTGAATACTTGTATGCATTTCTGTTCACATGGTCATATATCTAACACCTGTGTGATCCCTCAGGCAATTCAGTCACTCATTTTTCCTGCCAATTTTCTTGCTTCATTTTGATCTATGTTTGCTATCATTTGTCAACTGACACCTTTAGCATGTTTTCACATCAGTTGTTTTGAGAACATGAATGCTGATAATTACATCAGTGCTGCCCCATTGCATAAGTATAGACTAGACAGTCACCTGGGACTGGTTTTTCATACGTTATTTAACAATTATTAATTTCTGATTTTTGTGTGTTGTGAAATTGCTGGTTGCTTATCCATGTCTCTCATTGCAGGTTTGTTTCAGTAGCTACAACTTTTCTGTTAAATGCATGTAAACAATGGCTTCAGTATTGGAGCTTTTGGTTGGGTCTTTTACTCAACTGTACATCTCCTGCCTCCCCTCAGATAGATGTCAAAGACCTAAAGAATAGTCTCAGGTTTCCAGTGCATCAGTTTTTCTCAAATTCCATAGTTTAAAGCAGAATTCCCCAGAGTTTGTGCATGCACATGATTGCCAACTCTGCACTCCTAAATTTCCAGGAAAGACCAGTCTTTTTCATGACTTACTGAGATTCCCTAAGGGCTTCATGCAAATATTCTCAATAGAGTCGGGTATTCCTTGTAATTTCTGGGCTTTTCTCATTACCATGAGTAAGTATTCTCAGTTCCATCATCCAGTTCCAGGTGCTGGTTGTTCTTCCTTTCTGTGAGAGCAGTTTTCTCTCTAGTATTCACTTTTAAAAATTACTGTAAGTGAGATCTAGACCAAAACTGTGGTTCCCATTCATATATAGCTTTGTACAAACAACATATCCCAAAAGACTCCTTGCCAAAGTTAATTTTCATTTTTGTCAACTGATTCATATGGGCTTCTTCCTTAAATCTCATGCCTTGAAAATGGAAGTGTTCAGTGCAAGGAGTAACTTGTCTTTTTTGTCTATGTGGGACTAAAAGTTTCACCAAACTGTTGTCTTTTTATTTAGACAAAGATCTGAAGACATCCTGAAACTCATTGAAACAGAGTTACATCACTGCAATAGAAACACATTTTGTATCTAAGCAGTAGGTGAAGCTCCTTAACACAAGTTTTAAATAAAACAAAATTGTTCCAGTGGTGTTGAACAGTGCTACTGCTTTAAAAGAGACTTACCCCAAAGGGCTTATTACCACAATTTTCCAAGTCTTTAATTTATTATGTGCTTGGTGTTTTACTACCTTTCCCAGATTTTAGTTATCTCAGCCCCACTCTTGAGTGCTGAAAGGTCAAGAGGTGCACTGCAAAGGCTGTGAGTGGAAAGGCACATCAATGCTAAAATGTTTAGACTATTTGAAATCAAGGAATACAAAATAAAGCTGTTTACTTCTGAAATGCTTATGCATATTTTGAAATCCACCATAAATCCTCCTTAAACATTAAAATGCGTAATTAACATTTACCTTTGTACTATGCATTTCTTCATAAGTGTCAGGAGCAGGATTTACTGGGAATGCAGTATGGGTCCATCAGGTTTTCAGACTGAAATCTAAATGTGTGAGTTGTGGCATTATGTTTTTACTTTTCATTTAGGGTTTTTTACTGAAATATTGGCTTTTTAGTGTGCCTTCCTCAAGGAGACAAAGCGATAAGGCATGTGCAACCACAAAATGCTGTCTGCAGACGTCTAGATTTACATGTGTTATAGGGGGACACACAAATTTATTGTTTAAAAATACAAATAAATAAATTTATGTAGCACCTTTTATTCCCAAGGATCCCAAAGTATTTTAGAAAACTCTTAACATATGTGGGATCACCTAGCATACCACTAGAATATGGGCAACTGTGGTACAGAGAACAATGGCCTTTAAAAGAAGGAAAATAATTTTTAAAAATACAGATACAAAAGATGACAGTCTTCCAGGTCAAGTGCCACTAAAGTCTTCCTATTCATTTTGATGGGACAAGACAAGACAAGACAAGAAAAAATTCAGGATATGTTACCATTTCATATGGCAAATTTAAAAAGAAAAGCATTTTCCACTTTCCTCCCCCTCCCCCCAAAATCTGTAGTTTTACAGGATCATTAGTATAGTGCTTATGATTTCAGATTGTAGGGAGACTTTAAAATCACCTCAGTTTGAGTTGTGTGTACCTAAATTTGCACTGTCTAGCTCCTGCACCTGGGGAAGGGACAGGGTTTGGGACAGAGGTGCAGCTGGCCCCTGGAGATGGGGAGCAGGTAGGGATGGCGTGATCACTCCATGGTAACAACAGTGGTGTTGACTCTTTTCTAGAAAAAAGCATCCTTTATCAAGAACAAATGGTCTTGGTGAAGACCTCTGATAATATGCAGTACATTGTTATTGTTAAAAATTTATTTCACTTGATTTGTTGTAATAAACACTTCTTGGAAGAGAGGTAAAAAATACTCTTTCTGAAGGTCCAGTGGATTTAGCTTAGCTTTGAGAAACTTGGTACCCAGTAGCAGTAGCCAGCCCAGGCATGTTTTTAACTCCTGAGAAACATCTGTGTGAAAGTGGTTTTTAATTTCTGGTGTAATGGTTTTAGTTAAGAAACCTCATTTTTCTGGCAGTTGCATGAATGAATTTAATTTTTTATAATTAAAATACTCTGATTAATTTGTTTCATTTCAGTGAAAATGTCAACAACATTGATTACATTTAGATATTTTTCAGTCTAAATTAAGTGGTGAATATTTTTATAAATGAACTAATCTGTTGTTTAGAGAACATACAAGTGTAAAAGAAAGCAGAGTTAATTTGTTTCTTACCCCACTGACCATCTTGCTAATATTTACCATCCCTTTGTAGCACAAGTTACAAAGTGTTTTATACCTTAAGTCTGAAAACTATGTTGGCATTCTTACAGGGCCCTTTTAAATATGTTTGTGGCTTGGGAATGTTTCCACACCCAATGTGTCTTCCTCAAAATCCCCTCCAAAGAGAAGTATTTTAAAATCATGATTTGCCTTTTTCCAAGACTAGTGTTTAGCAGAGAGGAAGTGGAATAATTTTTTAATGTCATTATATATAATATAAACCATATAAACCCAACTAGAAACCTAAAGATGTGATTCTTTTTTTTCTGAATTACTCTCCTTACAAAGGCAAAGGGCAGGTGGGCATAAGACAGCCATTGTTGTGGGAAATAATTTAAGAAATATCCATGATTATGCTGTATCTGTTTCATTTACTTCATGCAAACTAATGGCTTCTTCATGTTTTTAGAGAAGCTGGCTGGGTGTCATAAGAAATTAATATGCTTTGGAAGATGTCCAAAACTTTGATAATGCCCTTTTATTTTAATACTAGTTATTAAATATTCAATAGTTAAAATAGGTGACAGCTGAGTGTTGATTATGGTAGGATAAATCAGAGCAAATATATTAATATAACTTGCTTGTGTTCTGCATGGGCAAAATTTCAAGTCAGTGATAAAGTATTGTTAATCAGTGGAATGATTTGATTTAAAGCAGTTGTATATTGATGCAATCGAAGCATTAAATTTGAACATTGTCATCTGTGTGTGAGATCTGAAAGCCGCATTGCACACCATGAATTCCTCAGTATTGATGGTAATCAGAGAAGAGGACTTTTAATGGAGATATCCACCCTCTACAGAATGGAAAGGGTAAAAGTTCTCTAATGAATATGATGCAAGATGATCAAAGCAGATCATCAAAGTATGCAGGAGCTACTGTACCTGTCATATCCCTACTAATGACCCTTGCTGTCTGCCTGTCACTGAGCTGTAGAGAGAAGGAGGGGAAAAGTAGTTCAGAGGACAATGTAACATGGTGGGGAGATTGTTTTCCCAGACACATTCATGATATTTGAGTCCCTGAATCTGAAATGGTAAGTTGGAGTATAAAGCAGTAATTTTAGATGTATTACTGTTACTGAGATGGAAGTTTTAGTTCAGGAGAATTGCCGAGGTCCAGGTTCAATTCTCCAGGAAGTACTGTTTGGATATTTATATGGACATTAGCCATACACTGATTAAGAACCAGAAGCTTTGTTAGTTGTAAACATGTAATCTTTTCCTCTTAGAGGTGGGTTTTCATCAGGTGGTCTCTCATGACAAAGGTGTTGTTGTACTGAAATTGGAGAACTTATTCTTTATTTCAAAATAAAAGGACATTTAAGTCTAGGCACAAGGAAAAATGTCTATTCGTTGCCTCTTTAGCACTTCTCAAATCCATTGGAATATGTTTATTAGTTCTCTGAAAACTGAAAGGGCTTTGAATTGTCAGTGGCACATGTAGTCACGCACAGAAATCAGAGAGAAGCTGGAACTTTGTTTTGACTGGCACTTGCGAGACATCAGCTAAGTGAAATGCAGTATGTAATGCAGTAGGTCACTGTGAACAATTTCCTCCTCCTTTTTTTTGTGTTCATATTTTATTTACTGTAGCTTGCTCTCTGTGCTCAAAATAATCTTAAAATAAATCTGATCCTATTTGATAAGACCAACAGTTTCTTCCCATCATCTCTCTTCCAATCCAATCAAATTCCTTATCAGCCTAAAAATAATCAGAGCAATTCCCTTGAGAATTCTCCACAGCCATTACCTGACTTTGCCCAGAATATTTCCTCCTCTCTTAGGGAGAGAGGACTGCCAAAAAAAAAAAAGCCAAAATCTAGCTTCAAAGAAAGAGATCTCACTCACTGACTGGTGTCGGTTCTCCTGGGGGCTTCTGTGAGCGTTGTAGCAGTTGTGACTGTGGGGAAATTAAAAAGAGGTGAAGAGCATCTAGACAGGTAAATTCCCAAAAGTTTTGGTAATACCCAGGAAAAAACACATTTAAAAAGGTGTTTAAAAGACAGCAGTAAGTAGAAATTTCCATTGCAAAGCTTTGTAATTTTTAGGGAAACAACACTTAAGGCAAATTGCACATTGGTTACATTTTTCAAATGGACTCATTCTAGATACAAAACATTATGGAATTGTCACTGCCATGTTTTCTAGTGTAAATAAAGTAATCATTCAGCAGAAAACAAAACCAAGCAAAAGCAGGTGGTGTGATGTCCATTTCTAGGGAGCAATTCTGAATCATGGCACAGCAGCTTAAATAAGCAGAAAAGTTGTATCTTAACCTACTAATGCTGTATTCCACGGTTAAGCATCCCAAATGAAGTCAGAACAATTAAAGAATGAAAAACTGGGTTTAACTGTATTTTTTTCAAAGTCTATGCATGGCATAATGACATATAGAACTTAATCTCTAATTGGGGTAACAATATATGGTGATGAACAGATGCCCAAGTGTCTGAAATTAAATGAAATGAGTGGCCCTTTGTGTAGTCACAACCATAAAGGAAACAGAGACAAACTCAAGGCCATCTAGTGAGTTCCTGGGCATGCCAAGGAGAAGCATCACTCTTTGGAATTTCTGTCCTGGGTTCTGTCTGCCTACCTTGTATGGAGAGATGCTTCAGCTTCCTCCTGGTCACCTCTTTGCTTCATGAGCTCTGACCATAATTGAGTGGCACTGTAGATGTATGATGTGAATTCTTTCATTTTTACCTCTATAAAATGTTACTCAATGAAAGATGTGAACTGAATGGGAAAGTTGACATTGTATTCATGAATGCTTGTTTCCTCTTTTGGGCTCAGCAAAAACAACAGTAAGGGCCAAGTCATTTGATCACCATTATGTGTAGTAATTTGTCTGAAATTATTTTCTCATTGTGCTTCGGGAAAAAACCAACAGAATAGGGGTGAAGGGGACAATTTGCAGCTGTTTTTAATAATTCATTTCAGCATTGACATGTGACAGAAAATCTCCATTTGAGCTCAGAGGTTGAAAGCTATTTCATAGCAAAGGGAAGCGACTTGCTTGCACTGGTTTCTCAAAACAGAATGCTTAAAGCAGCAGAAGCCACATTAGTAAAACTGCATAAAATAAATACAAATACATTTGTATTTGGGATTTGGGAAATGCAGTTTGTGAATGAGTCTATACAGGGGCAGAAATGATACCTGTAGTATTTGGGTAGAGATTGTTCCTCAGGCTGCAAACTGCTTTTAGGTCCATGCTTCTCTCATCTGCAAGTACAAAGGAGTCTGTGCACAGGGGAGGAGAGAAATGCGGATCTTTATGATGAGCTTGAGTACACATAAGCACCGTTCTATTAGCACAGCCCAAGACCAAAGGTATTGTAAATTAATTGAGCAAAAGAATTTGTGTACAGTTGGCATGTCTGTTCTTACATGAATCAAAAGGAGGAATTGGACAGAGCTCCTTTTAGGAAGAAAAGAAAAACATATGTTAGTTATTGTATTGAGAGGATGTTTTTATGAGAAAAGGGGATGCAGCTTCATTAATAACTGACATGTCACACCAATTCTGGTAGGTCTGATAGATTGAACATGAACCTCTCATTATTCAAGCAGCTGAAATGTATTGGCTGCTTTACCCACCTAATATTTATCCCTTGCACAGTATAACTACAAAATTGACATCTTCTTTTAAAATTGTTTGGCTGTAATAAATATAAAACTTTCACTGCTGATGTAAAGCACTGCTAGCTGGCATCATTTCCTATCCCTTTTTAATTATTCCTGACACTGTGGAGAAACATCTAATATAAATCTGTAATGTGCTCTGATGACAAACTACACGGTTGGAAGACCATGTAATCTCTCCACAATTAATTAAAGTGCACAGAGCTGCTTTTTTTTCCCCCTTTTTTTTTTTCCTTATTTTCCACCCCCCCAGCAACCAGATGCCACTGACTGGCTCAAATAATGTTGCTGTCAACTGTAAAAAATTAAGATCCAAACCCTATGAAAAGTACTTAAATAAAGAAACCAGATGCCAGGTTACTTTTTGATATTATGGTGTACATCTTGGTGGAAGGCACTATTGTTCAACATCTGTAGCTTTACATACTTAATTAGTGACATAGCAAATCTGTTGGCAGTTTATTTCCACAAGTATCTGTCACTTCAGCAAATCCTTTATTGAAAACTGAACGATGCCAATCAGTGTGAATAGTTCACCAGCATGCCTAGAGCAATGAAATTAAGGAGGATTTGGCTGCTGTTTGTTCAATGGGCATAGCCTTTTGTTTTTGAATGGGTGTGAATCTGCTTCAGAGGATCTTCAGCTCTGTGCTAGAAGCACTGAGCAGTCCTGTAAGGCTTATGGACACATGGAGACAATCAAATGCAAATTAATAACAATTTTTAGGCCACATAATAATGATGTTGTAACATTTATTGACTATAATAATACTGTGGATGGAAGACAGGTTAATAAAAAAGTGTTTATTAAATATTATTTGTAGCACCATATGATTTTTGGTGGTGAAGTCTATAGCCACAGGAAACTGCAAGTGTCGGTTAATTTGCAAGATAGCAGCAAAAGTTCAGAACTATTAATTAACATTACAAGAAAGAGTTTCATAAGCACAGTCATTTTTCTGTTGATAGTATGGTATGACAAAATCACCTCAAATTTATTATTTAACATGGCTTTTTTTCATAGAAATTTTTGAAATGCACAAATGTGCTTTCTGCTGTTTCTGTAGCCATAGAATGAAAGGGATGATGTGCTGGTGTCTGGTTTTCCTACCCACCCAGCAGGTCTATTTAGATCAACAAAGTAAAATATTTTGGGGTCACAGTTGTTCAGAAAAACTCCACTATGCTTCATTACTTTTCAGTTAGGGTTGTTTTATTATTAAAAAGAGTTTGTCAAGCATCACAAAATAAATCCTTGTGGTTGTTAGTGGGACCTTTTGTGGGTGGAACGCGCAGCTGTAGTGATGAGCAGGGAGTCTCCCATCACCAGCACCTCTGCCGTGCACCCATGGCTCATTCTTTGTGCATGGGACCAGTGGTAGAGCAGATGTGCCAGCAACTGATCTCCTCAGGATCAGCAGCTCCAGACCTATGGAGCTGTGTGACCCCACTGTCTCAGCTGATTCTGCAGTATTGAAGACTTTGGGTGCAGCAGAAGGTGTTTAGTTCTGTCGTGTTTTGGGGAGGTTTCTCTTCATGGAATAGTGTCAGTGTTTGTAAACTGTTCTCTTAACTCACAAGTCAGCTTCAGATCCACATTTCACTTTATGCCAACATTCACTCACTCCTCACAGCTAATGTAAATCAATAGGATTGCAGTCCATTTCCTTGCTGTGTGGTGTGTTTTTTAGAAGAAATTACTGCTATTGCTAGAGTCAGGGAAGGTTTTTTGCTACAAGGCAGTTGGCACAGCTAGAACCTTAGATGCACTACTTGTTAATGTTTCTCTTAGAGAGGAAATTCCTTTTTAGCATACTGTACAGACTCATGAGCTTTCTGAAGCTTACAGTGCTTCCACTGAAAAGGTTTTTAAAATAGAGCAATCAAAACTACAGAGCAGTTCCTAAATGGGGAATATGGATGCAGTGTGATGGTGTAAATCCATGTGAAACTGATACAAACAATAAGCTTTTCTGTACTGGTTATTTTTGCTGTATTTTTAAAAATACTTTGTGTTCTCTTGAGTTTAGTGTATTCTCAATAATAAACATTTTTGAATCATCTTATTTAGAGGTATATACAGCATAATCATGCTATTTATACTTGCATTACAGTTGAGACATTTGAAACTGTGTTACAAACTATGGATCTAATTTAACTATCAAGTACCTCCAAGGAAAACCATTAGTTTCACCCATATTTGTGGGCTGTAACTGAGAGCAGTAGAGATCCAGATGAATGTGTTCACATGCAGGACAGTCCTTGCAACCATTTGAGGACCAGACAGAGCACCCAGAGTGCAGAGCAGATTGAGCAGGAGCTTCTTCCTGCAGAAATCAGGAATAGAGCATAAAACTCGTGCATTAAAAACATTCCAGTTCAGGCAAAATCAACATTCTAAGGGCACAGTAATTGCCAGGGGATTTTAGTGACCACAAATGGTTAGGAGCTTGGTTTTACATCTCATCTGACCAATAGTTTATGACGCGCTGTGGTTTTTGCTTTTCTGTAACAACATGTTTCTTGGATCATTTAAAGTATTTGGCTTGCAACACCTCTGAGGCACGGGTTAGCTCACAGTAATGCATACTTTGATGTGTCTTATTGTTAAATTATATAGTGCATACAATATTTCGTTTTATTTAATACAAATCATTTTTATTTACTTAAAAGGAGCAAGCTGTCTTATTATATGTGTTTGGCTTAGAAACAAAGGAATTATATTCTTTTAAGAGGTGTTTTATGTTTTATGGTTACTGAGAGAATAAATGGCCTTTTAATAGGCATTTATATAAGTGGGATCCATGTCTCCACTCTATTATATATTTTCAAATAATTAAAAGTGCTACACAAATGCTATATGATAACCTTCCAGAAAAATGAAAAAAAAACCAAAACCAAAAAGAGGAAAAACCCTTGTGGTTTAAGATATCAGGAAAATAATCCTGTTTCTTGGGGAGGGGGGAGGCAGAAAGGTTTATTAGGGTAATTTAATTTCTACTGATGCTACAAACATGCATGGGATGAGGATGTGGGAGTTCAAATGTAGACGCTGCCTGTGCTGTTCCCTATGGTGACCTGTTCTTCATTGAGACAGTCAATTGACACAGACGCCAGTGCATTTATTACTGAGTCTACTGTAAATGAGGTTTTCAGTCTTGCCAGGGATAGATATTTTTCCTGTGTTCACCACTATCACACATCACGTTTTGAGGATGGGGGAAAAAGAACTTTTAAAACAATAATATCAAACAACTTGGGAAAAAATGTTAAATATTACCATATGAAGAACTGATTAAATTTGTATGGTTTTCTTTCAGTAAAAATTGATATGTGATGAAACACAGTGCAGCTGGATAACTTGTTTTGGCTAACGTTCCAGTGTTCTCTGATCTCTTTACCCAGCTCTATATAAAAAAGAAACCATATCAGCATCCTTGTTCCTGTTGTACAGGCTCTGACATGAATGCCCCCTTTTGGTTTGCCCCATACCATCTGGACTGTAAAAAACCTAATGTGAGTTTGCCAGTGAGGTAGTTTTTTTACATATCATCTTCATATTCAGATTTACTCTCAAATACCATTTTTTTCAGTCTACTCATTGCAGTTTTCATGCATTTAATTTGTAAAAACTACTGTACGTTGGTATTCCAAATCCATCAGTGCTGGAGAATCAAGGAGCAGATGCTGCTCATGTTTCATTTTCAGTGTAGCCCAGAGAAAAGTTTGTTCTGGTAGCTGGGAACCAAAGACTAGGTCTCCTATTCAGATGTCATCTTGTTCAGTCCTTTAGACTTCATGGGGTCTTATACACAGTTGTTAATTAGTGAAAATGGCACAGCCTTTAGGTACCTCATCCTGTTTCCTTGCAATACAATTTTTTCACTTCTTTCTTCACATACTAGGTTTATGATTGTGGTATTTTTTGTGTGTTGAAGAAATTCAGGAGCAATTTTTCCATGAGGATAATGTGTTCAAAAAGTCAGTTCATTTTTGAACTGGCATAAAAGCTCTGTCAAAGTAATAAACTTCTGCTTGTCAATATCAGAGGTTATTTTAAAATTCATAGTTCTTGTTAATACTCCTCAGCACCTGAAATGCAGGATTGTGAGTTTAGGCCAGTTTGCTTACTTTAAATTCCTTTCTTCAGCCAAATATCCTTATATTGCAGGCTTTTTGGCTGGCACAGGAAGATCAGACTTCCTGCTCATTGATGTAAATAGAATTTTTCTTTTATTTTGGGAGTGGCAGGGGGTTGCTACAAAGTTTAATTTTCCATTTTGTTAACTAAGAACGTATGCCAAGGGTCTTGGACTCTCTGAAGTACTGACTGACATAAAATATAATGGCAATCCAGCATGGGCTGGGGCTGGAAAATTTTGGATATTGTCCCACTAGATACTGGAAGACTGCAGGTTTTTTAAACTGGGATAGATAGCATGGGTAATTTGCTCTTCACTTTGGCACGCTCTGTTTAATTGCAACTACAGCAGAGCAAAACCATCTGCTAAAGTGATCAAGGTCGTAGGTTTTGAGTTATGAACATTAGAGAAAGTCATAGATACAGTTCTTCTTGTCATTTCTTGTGGTGGAACCCCACGGAGAGATCCCCATCCGTGGTCTGTGGTGGTTGTCTCTGTTGTTTGAGAAGTGCCAGCCACGTGCTCCATCCCTGCCAGCCCCGTGCTGCTGCAGCTGCCACCACACTGTGCTGCTTCTGCTTGCTCTGCTTGTCAGTGTTGTTCCTAACTCTTCCATATTTTTCAAGGGTGTTTGGTTCAACCCTGTGCTGAAAAATAGGAAAAAACAAAGGAAAGCTTCATAACCAAGTTAGAAACATCTGGAGCTATGAGATTTTCCACACTTTGTAAAAACAAAGCTCTGGTTTAGCCATTTTAATCAGATTTTCTGCCTTTGATGTTATCACAACATTCTTTGGTTAAGAAAAGTTTGTGCCTGTGGCATCCTTGGACTGTCCACGAGGACTGCAAAAGGAATGATTCCTCTGTTCTTGTGTTTGTCACTGCTCATCACTCTCCATTGGCTTGCAGACTGCTCTTCAGTCTCAACATAAACTTGCCCTGCAAGCAGCATCTCCACGGATTTATTTTTTTTTTTCCATTCAGAATGGAAAAAACTTCCCTGGGGGGAAAAAAAAATCTATAAGGCCCCCAACGGATAATTAAATAATAATGGGAATTTATATCCCTGAAAGAATTATCTGTATTTAAAAGGAAATATCTGCAGTTCATATACTATTAACACACTAATTCTAAAGCAAGCTTTCCATTTCTATTTATTCAATTCTCAGTAAATGCTAATGAACTTCTATATTAAATTTGATACATTTTCTGTTTTAAGTGAGGAAGGCTTATTATTATTTATTTAATGGAATGACAGAAAAGATTGCAATGTACCTTTATCCCCAAAACACTAAGAGCAGAATTCTGACAGTCTGGTAATGTTCTCATAGTGTTCAGCCTTCCTGAACATGATTGTTATATAAGGATATTACACCTCCTTTTTTTGTCACTGCAACCCACAATTATACTTGTGGATTGTCTATGCTCAGAGCTTGCACTCTGTAAATGAGAAATGTTACAGAACCAGCTTTTATTGTCCAAACTCCTAACCATGGACAGGAAGGCTGATATTCTAAAAGGAGCAATCAGTAATTTTTATTTTTTGAACAAAATTCTGATGCAGTTGTAGCCATTTTCTGTACACATAAAGAAAGAACATGGTCTTTTATGCCCTTTAAAATTTGCTTGTTTCATTTTTCTGTCTTACCACTGCTCTCTTTCTGTTCGTATCAGTTAATGTCATATTTGTTTTGCCAACTTAACCTTCTATGGTAAAGAGTATCTTAGTTATAAGATTATTGAAACTGCTATGAAAATTCAGGTGAAAGGTTCACCTAATTCAGCAATCCAGTGTGAACTGTGCCTCCTTATGAAAGTGTAGAGAAAGAATGGAGAGAGGATGCTTGAAGGCAAAAACTGTTTTTCCGCATCTCAAATTTACTGGATGTTTATTGTATTGGTATAACAAAGTAGGAGTTAAATATGTTGAAATTCAGTAGAAATTTGTAAAATTAACTTAAAATTTCATGTACCATTCTGTGCCCATAAATTAATTCAGATGCATGTGTATTAATTCTGATTTCAGCATGGTGTGATGTATATGCTAAGTTATGACTGACAACCTAAAATTGGAATTTCAGTTTGAACAAAGAAAATCAAATTATTTAATAGATGTACAGAACTGAGGAAGCAATTATATAAGTTCTGTGATACCTTTGTTCACACAGAGGAATACTACACATTCTCTGTAGTAAGATTTACTCTTTAGATTTATAGGTTAAAAATAGATTTTATGAAATCAGTAATTTTTGCTCAGTTCCTTCTTTCCATAAAAGTATTGTCTGATCTGTAAACTTTAGAACCAAAAAAATTTCAGAATCACTGCCACCCCCCAAGATTACATTGTGTTATCCTAAAGCTCAGCTAAGCAAAGTACTGAACCCATGTGGGATGATATGTTTTCACTGGAAGAAATAAAATGTTCAACTTTTAGAATACCTTTTACATTTTTCCTTTAAATAACATCAGCCCCTAAGTGCAACTCACTTGGAAGGAGCATATTTAAAAGTGGTGTATGTGAGGTCCTTAACTTCTGAGAAGTGGCTAGTGCCTTGTTTTAGTTCTAAAATACTGGTTCTGACATGATACAGAGACAGCAGAAATGACCAAGAGAAAGTAGGAATCAGCTAAAAGAAAGGAGAACAAGTGCAAAGGAGCAGTAAAAATTTTTTTTCTATCAGTTCAAAGCCACATCCATCTGCTCTTAATTTACTGTCATGCAGACATTGGATCTTTCACTGCTGTTGGGCCACACAATGAATCAAATCCTGTTTCCTAATTTCCACCATTTTAAGTTATGTTCCTAGGAAATGGAATTCTGCAGTTTCTTGCCTCTCTTCATGACAGCTGGAGGAAAGGAATGAGGTGAAGAGAGGAAGCTGGCAGTGTAGACCTTTCACTTGGCACTTACCTGAGTCCCTCACTTTGGCTTGCAAAGTTTTGAGGTTTTGTCTTTGACAGCCTTTAGGTAAGGACTTTCTGTGGCCATTGCATTCTCTCTTTATTTGGATGCGACTGTGAAGAATTTGTCTTATTTTTGCTAGATCGTATCCAATGTTTTAATGGTATTTAATAGAAATAAAGGTGAAAATGTTCTATGGCTGAATAGAAAAAGAAAACCCAGATGGCTTGCTTCATGCATTATTTAGCTGTCCTCTTCTAATAAAGGCAAAATTACATTAAAACCTTGGAGTATCCCTTCTCAGATTTTATTTGATGATTTCAACATGCCTGATTTTTCTATTTCAATGATGTTGAATTAAGGATATATATATATATAGTTGGGAAAGAATTTTAAATAAAGTTTGGGCTCAAGAAGGCTTGAAACCAAGTTCATGGATTAGCTTAATGGTTAACTGCTTTTCGTAAGATGTGAGAGGAGTTTGGTATGAAGTGAGAGAAGTTCTGGGTATTAGGCTTGTTCTAAAGATATGAAGCTTCAGTTGCTGCTCTGTTGTGTTCTCCAAGTGTCTGTGCATCAGGAACTGCTGCAAAGTTACAGTGCCCACACTTCATGTGCACTGACCGGGCAAAGTGCGGATACAACTAAGACTGGATTTGGATACTTCTGCATGACAGAGCAAGGGAGGTTTTGGCAGATGGTATCCAGGTCTGTTTGGAGTGCCTTTGAATGGTATGTGATGAATCTACGAAGAGTGGATCCACATAGATGCTTACATTTGACTTCAGCCTATAATTACGTTGTGAGGTCGTTATCTGATACCTTTAGTTTAAAACCGTCAGTTTTAAAATACAGATTACAGATGCTTGGTGGCAAAATTGTGCACCAATCACTCCACAGTCCAATCCCATTTGAAGCAAAATAAAGGCTACAGAACAAGGAAGGACTTTGAGCACTTGTATTATGTACTGCAGTGAAGTACCAGCTACTGAGAAATCACCTTTATTGTGGTGAATGTCTGTAGCAGACTTCCTCTTCCCGAAAAAGCATTTTGAGAAGATGTTGTTGTCTCAACTCCCAGAAGAGCTTTCCAAATTAATTTTTAAAATCTAAGCAATTAATTTACTTTTTATGTTACATTTATGTAAGCTGTTAAATGTAAATGCTTCACTTTCAAGGGAAACCTAAATCATTTGTACACTGTGATGTAATCATTTTCCATCAGAATCAGAAGTTTCCAGCGAGGCTTTCTCCCACACAGAGTCAGTATGCAGCCCCTCTTCTTACACATCCTGGTGTAGGTTTTTCCGTGAACACTTTTTGCTCTTTAGTTATTTGTTGTAATTATCAAGTTCATTTTTCTCTAATAGATGTGATTAAGTATATTTAGCACTGTGTAATGAGTTTTCTGCCTGGTTGCATTCTGGCTAATAAGGAATTCCTCAGAGTCTCTTCTGACAGCTGCTGTGGATCCCAGGTTTGTGCTGCCACAAGAGACCTCTTCCATGAATTGCTAACATTAGAGAAATTAACTCGGTTAGACTAACCATAAAATCTGGGCTGAAATTTGATTACTAATAGATCTTGTGCTAGCTTTCAGCAGCACCATTTTTGTGGTGTTCTCTTGCGCAGAAACACCCACAAAAAAATCATCACAATTCAAAAGTCTTTTGCATTCACACATAGTGAGTATGTAAACTTCTTTGTGGAGGATGTACTGATTAAAATAAAAGGTTGCAAATAATACTGCCAATAATTGTTCGGTGTTTTTGTAACAGTAGCTTATTTATTTATTTATTTATTTATTTTTAGCTTTTATGATCCATCTGCTAACTTACCGGTCTATGGATAATGGTTTTGTTATCCATACTACTTCCTATTATTACACCAGCTCCCAAATTTGTGAGGCTGAAAATGATGGGAGCAATCTGTACTTGGTGATGCAGTGCTATGGCTGAGTTGCTTAGCAACAGTGGCTGCAGCCCCTGCGCCCGCTCTCCGGAAGGGGGATACAGAGACAGGGAGATGGAATAAATACACCTTCAGCGGGGCTGCCTTCAGCAGGGAATGATGAAGGTTGGAAGTTATTTTTCTGCCAAGTGCCAGTGACTGTGGGAAAAGTCATCTCTCTAAACAGGTCCTGTGAAAAAGGAAAAAAAATAGAGTGGTCGCTTGACTTTCTGAATTACTGGAACAGAATGAAAATCCAGCAGTAAATGGGTTTTCTTGCTAACTGTGAGCCTGTGCTGCATTATGAGGTCTTTTCTACTGTGGTGCATAATTATTACAGAAAATGCGTAATCATAACCATGTGTCTTCTATTTATCACTACAATTGAGTACCAAATTCATGGAGAATAGGGATTGAAAATTAATGCCAAGTACCTCTTAAATTCCCTGCTGGTATGTTAATTACATAAAGACTGTTCATAATAGGGTTAGTGGTAATGTAATAAATATGGATGGGTCTACAGTTTTAAATTCTTTTGAGATCTGAACAACTCTACATTTAGGATCACACAGTATTAATTGCTAGGAACTACATTTCAATCCTCTTCTGGTTTCCAGTCAAATATTTTACAAAGTCTTGTGTGATTATTGAAGTATCACAGTGTTCAGTGTTATTTTCAGTTCCGTATATCCCACACCCTGAAGCCTTTGGAAATCATCTGTGCTTGAAGCCTCTCTGTAGAGTGAGGTATCGCTTTGCTAGGATATTTGGTACAATATATCAGCCTTTAGGAAGCATAAAATGTAGAAGGGAGTAGGAAGGAAGTTGATGCAGATACACCCAAGTTTGTTAAGAGTCTCTTATCTGCAGTCACCAGCATCACACAGGATTTTTCCAAGTGCTGGTTATTGCTGCTAGTCAATGCTGCTTTGCAATTAGTGTTGGAGCACCTCGATAAGGTGGATATATAGGAACTAAGAACAGATAACATAAATGCAAATAAAGAAATTTCAATCTTTTAACCTTCTTTGTACTTGTTTATTTCTGAACTAACTCTTAAAAAAACAGGCAAAACAGGGTCGCTTTTTTTCAGTTCCTTTGCAGGAAGAATATGACCAGAAATTTAGAAAGACCTTTTGTCTTGCATTGCTTCACTTTCATATTTTGCAAATAGTGCTGCACTCATCATAAGCCTGGTCCTAAAATTCATCGTAGGAAAGACAGTGCTTATCATAAAAGCAGAGGTTTTGATCTAAGTGGGAGTCTTTGGGCTCATTTTTAGAAGGTCAGATTGATAGACAATATCTCACAGTCTAGATAGTGACTCTATCAAACTAATTCTTAAACACATAGTAGTACAATGAATTATTCCTGTCTTGGAAGTATGGTTTATGACCTTTCTGCCCCAGGTATTATTGCTGATTATTATCTGAGAATGGGTAGTAGCATGCTTTTTGTTTCATTGGGTTTTGTGGTTGATTTGAGGGTTTTTTATTTTAACTCAGATTTGATTTTTAAGCAAATCTGTTTTATGAACCACTTAATGCAGCAGATTTATGATAAAATAAATTTATCTTATAGCATGGTAATAAAGAAATGCCCTTCACCTTCCTTTTCTCCTAGAGGTTATTGTTTAAACTAGTATCTCATGTTGTACGGATAAATATTTCTGTGGCCTTTTATATTCCTTTTTTTTAAACGCCAATTTGCAGAAAAGTGTGAGCATTTTAGAATATTTTAATTTATTTGACAAAATCTACACTTGCTAATTGCCAGCTTTTAAAAAACAAAATGGTAGAATTCTTCATACGAGGCTGCATAAAAGATGGACCTATTTTGTATATAGAATATTGCCTGTCCTTTAGATCTATGTGTTTTGCTTATGGAATAAACCAAAGTAGGAGAGATAAACTAATATTTTGTATAAGCTCAGCCAGACAATACACATGATAAAGATGTTTCATCTTCTTATGTATGCAGAAAATATGAAAAATTGTAGTTTACACATATTTTCTCAATTCAAGTGTAAAATTGGGCCCCCAGATTGCCCTGGGCCACGGTGGTTGTGTTAAAGAAGCACTATTTACCTAGCAGCTGAGTGAAAAATGATCAGAATATTAGACTCATCTAGGCCACATTAAGGAGCCATTGCATTTCCCGACAATTTTATGCTATCTCAATATGAAAACAGAGCAATTTCAGCTCATATCAGGTTATGATCGGCAATTACAGTTGCATAATTCACCTAGTCGTCTCTTTTCAGGGCCTTTATTTTCCCTCTTGGTGACATTCCTGAGAAAGTGCCTGATAAAAATGTCATATATCATCCCGGCTTTAAAACTCGTAAGGGGGTAATCTGCTATGCCTTGCTGAGCCTATATTCATCACTAGATTTTTGACTTGGAGGGGTCATGACACTCATAATTTCCTTTTTGATATTGTCCTCACTGGATATGACAAGGGGCTGTAAAAGCTGCGTTGTAGGCTGTGGTTAAGAGCCGTTCCAGTGGGGCTCATCACCAGCAATAACAGTGCATTACTGGGGATTGTGCAGTACTTGGCCGTTTCGAAGATAATTAGATTTGATGTCAACATTTCTTTATCACCTGCATCCTTTTGTGCATCTGCGTGTCAAGTTGTTATTTCCGGATTTATTAGCACCCTCAGAGCTACTATCTATCTGTCAGCCTGTGTGGTGTTTGTGTTGACAGTTGTAAAGTTAATTACTAGTACTAATGAGCATCGGGCTTTTGGTGGACATGGCATTTTGGGCATTTAAAACTGTAATTAGATTTTTTTTTTTTTTTTTCTTTGTGTACAGCCACAGGAAAAATGCAGAAAAAGAAACTGAAACCGAGCACCCTGACCTCAAATCTCCATCTCCAATTTGACATTGTTTGCAGTATCTCTAATTCAAAATACTCAAACAGGCAGTTTGCTTTGTGCTGCATTTTCTTCTCATCATTAACTCCATGAATATTTGTTTTATCATGTCATCCAAATCTTAAGGGAAAAAAAAGTTTTGTTTTGAGATGACTTTATTAAAAACATGTCCAGACAGTGTATGTACCAGCCGTTCCTTTTTCTGTAAAAGTATTTGTATTTTAGCCCACACACAATATGGTATTGTGGTTAAAAATAAATTTTTAATATCAAAATTAGCCCATCTTCTGATCCTTCTCCTTTTAATATAATAATGTATTAAACCCAGTGAGCACATAGACACTTCGTGTTTATTATACAATTGTAAATCCACCATAATTTCAGTGAAGTGGGATTAACAGAAGTGTAACAGAAAGAAGAATTTTGATACTTATTTGCCTTGCATACATGTTAAAGTTCCTATCCTGTAAATCATATTACCAGCTCTTTTATGTGATGTTCCAAGTAACATATAACTCATAGGATTTAGAATAATGGCACTTATATGTGACATATACTTTATGTAAGTATATTGTTTATTCCGCTGCTGCAACTAAGAACCACTCCCTTGCTGCTGTTTCTATTTGCTTTCTATTTATCATTATCTGCCATTTTGTTAAACAACTACCCTTCCCAGACATAAATCATCTTTAAAAATACTCTGGCTTAGAGAAAATTTCACCCTGGCACTGAAATGATGAGATAACCATTTTCATCTCTTGTTGAAGCATTGAGATTTATTGGGCTTTGATGGGCTACAGACCAGACATCATTCTCCGCTAAACAGACTCCCACTTGCATTTATTCTTATTGCATTTAGCAATTCAAAATGGAGCTGCTGGAGTCCCTGCAGACCCCCTTCCCAGCTTAGGTGGGGCACAGGACGTCAGTGTTATTACTTTATATTAGATAAGGAAGGGACACACACTGAGGCATGTGGTGATTCAGATGATTTTTTATTTCCGTTTAGCGGTGATGACAGAATGTCATAGTGAAATGACTTCAAAAGTCATTTTTCCCTCTGCCCTGGTTCTGCAGCCTTGTCCCTCGAGGGCACTTCCATTGTACAGTTATATTAATTCTGCTAACTTTCAGACTTCATTGCTGACAATAGGCCTTTTGGCTTTCTCAGACTATTACATTAAATTTCCCATCAAACCATGTCAGCCTCTGAGGTCAGAGATTCCAGGAGAAGCTTTAGATATTTTGCCTTTTGACTTCATGGGCAGGTATTTCTAAATTGCTTTTAGCTTTGTTTTTCCAGTGTCAGAAATCATATTGAACCTATCTGAGAACTCAGACAATGAGTGTTTGTCAGGTGAAGGACAAGTGGTCCGAGGGGTGGGGAGGGTGTGCACGGACAGCCAAACACGTGTTTGTGGGAGCTCTGCTGTCCTCGGCTGTGGCAGTGTCAGCCAGGGTCAGCTGCCCTTGGTCCAGCTGCATTTCTCAAGGCAGCAGTGCCTGGCCATGCATTTCACACACACACACACCCCCTGGGTCCTTCTTTAAATGTTTATCTTCCTAAAAAAGGCTTTTGTTTTGTCTCAGTGTACTTTTAATGTTGACTAGTTTCACTACTCCGCAGGTTTTTTGGCATTTTTATAGGAAAATTTAGTGTAACATTCAGTTCACAGCTGGGGAAACTGAGGCAAAGAGAGATGAGCTGATATAGCAAAGTGATGAAGGGATAAAAGCACGAGGACTCTCCTTCACAGAGTCCTGTCCACTGTCAGTGTCTGTAAACAGTTACCTTGAGGGTGTTTTAAAGAACTGAAGTGCAGTGGACTTAAAGCAGAACTTATTTACATAAAACACAGTTCATGTAAGAATCACCAAAATCTTAGATTGGACTATGTGACCATGAAATCATTTTTAGATTTTTGAACAAGCTTTGCTGCTGTAGCTTTTTTTTTTTTTTAATCTGTATTTATCAAGATTCTCAGGCTTCTTCAAATCATATATAAATTGTTTTAATTTGATGTATTTTTTTTTTTTTTCCTCCTTTGAATGATTTTACATTATGGGGCGGGGGGACAAGTTTTTAAACCAGCACTTGTCAAATGAGATTTTAAATTCATCACAGATAAACACCCAATGTTAAACTGGAAAAAACGTGATTTTAAAATAGCTGTTACTGCATGCAGAATGCATTTAAGTAAAAAATGCAACAGAATTATAGGGAAAAAAAAACCAGGCTTTCATTGATACAAAAACACATGAAAAAATTAAGAGCATGGATGGCATATAGAATTCAGCAAAAATCAGTGTGTACCGATTTTTAGCCACTATTTTGAATTTGTAATCATGATTTCCATATTTAGAAAACAGGAATTCTGCATCGTATTCTTCCGCCAAAAGTCTATTATTTAATAAGGCAAATGAACAGACTTTTCAGAGAAAAATACTATACCCTGAAAACAAACTCTGCTCTCTTTTTATTTTATTTTTTTTTTGTGGTGATTTTAAGGTACCAAAATTAGAATTGTCTTGATTTTTAGCTTAGGTTTACATCCGGGGAGGGGAATGTGTGTGCAGAATAGCAGGCGAGTGGCAGGGCTGGAGAAAGATGAGCTGAGGAAGGCAGTGTCGATGTGTTACTACCTGCTTGCAGCCATAAGGCCAGGGAGTCATTTGTGACACTCTGGGGACAATTTTGTCACCCTGACAGTAATGCTGTTATGCACCAACTTGACACACAGGAAGAATCCATAAAGACAGATAAGTAACTGTGAAAGTGGCTGGGGATCAGCCTGAGTGCTACCACTCACCTGCAGTGACAAATAGATAGTCATGAAGGATTGAAAATCCTGCCCAGCACAGAGATATGTCAGTCCAAAGCCGGAACGCTGCGTGGTTACACGGAGCTTGTAGTAAAAATACACATAAGGCACATGCACAGAAGGGCCCCCAGGCGTAAGTATGAGAAGGTTAACTTCAAAGCATATTAGTTCTTCTTTGTAGCTTTTTTTTCTTAAGAATACTTGATGTCTTTCACAATTGGATCAAATTCTTACATTAACTGCGTTTGATTGGGCTAATTCCTGCAATTTTAATTGAAATGGGTATATGTTAACGTTGGTGTAATGAAAAATGAGACTTTGGCCAGTGTGATTTTTGGGGGTGCCAATGGGTCTGTTTCCACGTGTCATTTTTTTAGTAATTATTTTATACCAATAGAGGTCCCCATCTGCAAATCCAATGAAGAAACTTGTGATTTAAGAAATACATTCTGCTTTTAAAAATACCGTACTTTAGCTTTTGCAGTCAACCATAAGTGCTAAATATCACTGCCAGACTATTTGCTGTTTGTTATGTTCAAAACTGTGCTAACTCCTACTTCAAATACATTTCTTTTTGTAAAAAAAAACCAAAAAACAAGTGATTTGCAGTTTAAAAAATATATTATAAAAAGCTAATGGTTGTTTTATTGCTTTTTTGGTTTGTTTAAAACAAAGGGATGTAATCTAACCTTGAAGACCACTTCTGAATTCAGTCATTCTTTTGTGATTTGTTTCATTATTCATCTTTGATAATTTGAAGTTTATTTCTCAGGAAAGAAGTGAGTTACAACCAAAGACAGATGATGTGCTTGAGTTTCTGTTTTGTTTACTTTATAACCTCTGCTTTTCTCCTTTTCTTCTCAGTCTGGTGTCCACTTTTAAGGAACTTCCCTTTATACGCAGTCTCTGAAGTAATTTTGATCCCTGGAAGAGGGACTAAAAAAACCTGTCAACCATACATTTCCTTACATCCCACATGCTCAGGATTATTTTTTTTTCCATGTGTTTTCTTTTTTTCTTCCCATCTGCAAGTTCCTTGTTGTGTCCTCAGTTCCTTCCCGAGCTGGCAGCTTTGAGCAGAGTCTGCAGAGCTCAGGGGTGCTGCCTGCTCCCTTCAGTCCTGTGCAGAGCTCAGCAGGCTGCAGTGGCTCTGATGCTCAGCCCTGAGTGCCAGCCCCCACCTCCTTGCTGAGCACTTCCTCACATCACATGCACATCTTCCACTGAACCATTTCATTCATGCATTATCAGTTTCTTTTTTATTCTTTGCCTCTTTGGCATAGTGTTGGGCACAGACTGCCTGGATGGTTTGGGCTAGGTGGGGTGGGGTGCATTTGGCCTCCTCAGCACATGATCAGCGCTGACTTTCCTCCAGTCACCCTTTTTTTGAGTAGCTCTGACCTGAGTATTTCGTTCTCTTGATAATGCCCTCCTCTGTGACCCTGCAGAACAAGGGTTTGGGTTAGCTCGGGGATCAGGCCCAGTAATGATAAGTCACATAATGAGCTTCCGTGCAGTAAGATACACTGGCCATCATTATCAGCACTTTCAAACAATTTAGCAAATACTTATCTGGCTTCTTCATTGCTATATTTTATTTGAAGCACAGATAAAATAAACCTAATAAACCAAAATGGCAAAACCTATTTTCTCCCTTGCCCCCTGCCCCATCTGGAGTTCCTCATCACAGAATGCTTTTTAGGCTTAAGTCAAAATATCTCTACCCCACTGGATCTTATCCCTTACATTCCTGCACTGTTTTATCCTTTTATGTTTCTTTTGTTCTTTTCTTTCCTCTTGCCCACCCCCCGTGGTAGAGTACCTGTTCAGACAAGCCTTCCATGGCTTGCAGGTCTTCTCTTGGGCACTACCAGCCTGGACAAGTGTTTTTTTTTCTTTGCATGCTTCCTTCTTGTCCAAGGCTATAACAAGTGTTGCCTTTGTTAAGAATCATGTGTAGCCACTTTAGCCTAGTGTAAGATGTTTTTTCTGATTTTTTTCTAGTTGTTAAGCAACTTGGAGTACCTAGAAAAGAATTTTACTGTAAGGAATGTCTCAGGAGAAAAAGGAATTTATAAATTTGGGTTAAACAGACGTTAGTCTATCTCATGACTGTTGCTGATATGGTGTCATCCTCCCTGTTCAGGCCCAGCCTGACCTCCAGATATGTATTTTCAGCGTCTTTAACACCATTTCTAATACATTTTCAGCTTCTGTTTTTGAGAAGGTAAGGTTTATATTTCCATTGCAATCTTGAACAGTAAATCCTTTTTAAAGAAATCAAGATTCATGTCTTATTCAAGAATAGGAATTATTTAATAAAGATGCAGCAAATACTCTGAAATTTTTGTGGTAAAAATTAGCACAGCAGTATCTAACTTCCCATTTTGCCATATTTTTGCTGAGTCACAATCATTTGAGCTAATAAAAATTTAGGTCAAATACTTCTTCACTGAAAAGTGCAATTTTTTCAAAGCTAAAGCTTCCCATGGTAAATGTATCTGTTTTATTAAAACAAAATCTGTTTAATTTTTGAGTTTGCTCTAAAGTTCAAATTCTTGATTATTCAAAAAAAAAATTAATTTTGTGGCACTTAAATTGCCTTATAGATGGGTAGATCAAACTCCCCTGAACTTTGTTCAGTTTGTTCAGCTTCTTGGCAAAAATATTATATCTTTGATGGTTTTTGGACTTTGTAAGATGAAGCTGTGTAATGGCCTGTAGGAGTTAAATGACTGCTGAATAAATGATGGCAGATGTCAACTCATCCCACAAGGGACATCAGCTATAGCGTGAGCGTGAACGTCAGGCTCACCTGCCACAAGTCCCATCAAGCTGAACATCACCACAAAGAGAACAGCCCAGTGTTCTGCTGACTAAAAACCAAGTGTTTCAGCTCAGTTCTAGGAATCAGATTGAGTTTTGTAATTTGGAATTATTTGGCCATTATTTGATAAAATAAATGCAGTATATAAAGAGGCAATGGAAATTTCAAAATTTCCTCTGGCACTGAGATTTGCCATTTCACTCAGCTTATGTGCAATATGCCATTGGCAAAGCAATTCCATTCTATAGTCAATTGCTCTTGTTGGTTGAGCTGAATGCTAATGCAGGAGCTTTTATCTCATTTGAAACATGTTAGTCAGAACCCAGAGAGCAAGAGAATACTGCCAAAAGGTGTCTTGCATTGACAGCAAAACTTCTAACTTTGGAGATCATCTCTCCCATTTCCATTCTAATCTTAGCTCTGATTTGGGTGAGGAAAATACAGTTGTTTCCTGTCCCTGTCTAAGAATTCCTTAAAAAAAAAGTTTGTTTTATGTTTTACTTTTCTTTTTGTAGTGCCTCTACCCAGAAGGTACATAATCACAGCAGTGTTTATGTTTTGAATGTTGTTAAAGCAGTAGTTGTGCTTTACTACCTCATGGATTTGCAGAAGGTATTGGAAGACTTTTTATTATACTGTATTTCATACACTCATGAAAAAATTGAATGTAAGAATTCAATGGATGGGAAACATATTGCTTAGCAAAGTCTGAATCTCACAATGAATACCTCTTCAGGCTGGATTGGAAATGAGTAGAATGGTGTGGTCATTTGTCATCAAGAGATTGAAAATGGTAGGCTTAGATAACCTGAAATTCAGTATGTGTGGTGATTGCTACATCTCCCTTTGTTAATTCTGATTATTCTATATTTTCTTGGTGATTGCAAGCAGACTACTTACACTTTTGTATTTTCTTCTTTTAAAAAAAGGTATATCTTCTTTTTGGCAGAGATCCATGCTAAACTCCTAGGTCCAGTGCTTTGGCTGGTACACATTCTTCAGGCACAGTGTAAATTGAGCTGATGGGAAGGCAGTGCAATCCAGAACAAGCATCTCATCTTTGACTGACTTGATCCCATGTAGGGCATGCTTACTGTGCTCCACTGACTGCCATGACACTACGTGAATTTATGTCATTTAATGTCATTTTCAAGGTTACTATGAAATCTAAATGGAAAAAATCGTAGGTTGCACTCTCCCTGGAAAGGCAGTGTGTTAGTAATTTTGTGGCAGGAGACTTACAAGGCTAGATAGTTTTCATAGCACTCTGCTAATATCAACAGCACTCCACATTTTTGCCTTTCATACACAAGGAAATAATACCTTGAGCCACTGTGTTTAGTCATGTGCTGCAAAGCTCAGTATCCAAATTCTTTACTGTCCATGCCAGTCTAGGGTTCTTCCAGAAAGGAGGAAGCATAAATCGGAATCAGGAGAATCTGGATTATGTGTTTCTAAATTTGACAATCATTTGATACTTGAAACTGCTTTACCAACCATCTTAAGTATTTTCTGAGAAACACCTCAGATCATAATTTTTTATTTGGGTGGGTCTATAGTCATTGTCTAAAGATTATACCAATGGGGTCACAAGTGACAAGTGTAGCAGATTTTTTATTTTTTTTTTTTTTGTAAAATCAGCAAATTTGTTAAGTTGTCTACTATAGGCCTTCGTGGTTACTGTGGGCATTACAGTAGTTCCTGATTAGTAAAGTAAAAATAATTCCTGATCTGTAAAGTGTTTCTACTAAGAATGCCCTTGTCCAATGGCAGGGAATGAAAGGAAAGCTGGATTTGTGGGGATTTGGTCAGAGAGACCCATGGCACTTCCAAGCCAGTAGCACATGGGATGGCTGACAATTCAGGAAAAGTGCTCTCCACTAAATAAGCAATGTGGACACAAGGAATAGTTTTGCAGGACTTTTTAGTGGGAACTGAAGTTAGGAAACACCACACATGTCCTAGTGCAGAGAAGGCTGGAGTTGTGCACAGAAGCAGGAAAGTCACAGTATTATGAGAAGGGCTCACAGAGGTCAAACCCTCCATTACAAACTGAATGAATTGTAAATAATACACGTAGGTCACAGACATATCTCTTTTTCCAATGATTAATTATGCAAATCTGGTATTCTGTCTCAGGTCAGATCTCTGACCATCTAGTTCGCTCTTTTCTTGTGGAAAAATTTCTGAGTTTCACCCTCTGCTCCCTAAAAGGAGCGACTAGCAGAGTTTCAAAACTTTCAAGCTGCATTTTTTGCTAATTTATTTCAATGAAAATGCCTTTTATGGGCTTATCTACTGTTTTTTGCATTAAAACACAAACAGAACTCAACCAACTTGAACAGGTTGAATGCCACATCTGTGCAGAAGATATCAGCGCACTTATTTATGGCTCAAAGAAACAGAGTCTAAATTAAAGCAGCTATTGCTATAGAATGGATAAGCGGCCATTATGAATTATCCTTAATTATAGCGATTTCCTAAACTAATAAACCTGCTAAATCTTTTCTGCAAAGGTTAGTTTACACAGTGCATATAAAATCCGCATGTGCTACGCATCAACCACCAGCTGTCTGACAGTGTGTTGCTATTGCAGTGAGTGTTCACATAAATTTTATGTTGGTTATATTAACAGTCAGTCCATATCACTACCCACAGATGCCAGTAGACATAAAAATTGCTCTCCAGTGAGCCTAAATATCCCTAGAAGCTAGTTGTGTCTAATGTTCCATGTAGTATTTGTACGTGAAAGCAGCAGATTGAAAAGTTATTTACAGATGAATATTTCAATCGAGTTAGTTCATATTGGCCTACTTAGGCTTCTTTGCTGGTTTATTTGTATGCTAAATAATTCACTAAAGGTTCTTGTTTACTTTCAAAAGTAGTTTCTATGAAATGCAAACAACAGAGCCAACTTTAGGTGCTCTAAAGGCTAGGCAGCCCTGTTTTAAATGCAGGTCAGAGCTACAGACAGCATCTTGCACATGGGCTGTCACTCGCAGTTTTACCCTTTTGGTTGCTGGGTTTTTAAAGATTTTACTGGGATTTGATGCTATAATATAAATATTTTGCAATAATGGGTTATTTTTTCTTACTCAAGCGTTTTCTATGGACAAATGTGAAGTCCTTGAGGGTCTTCCCATTAAGCAGACAAAGTAGCAGAGTAGCAGCATGTTGAGGGCTAGTTAGATGGATTCTTCACAGTGCACAGGACTAGCAGGTGCAGTTGATATGTCCTGCTGTAGGACATAAATACATTTTCATGTGAATGCCTGTGGCCTAATGTTTGCACACCATTTGTTGTATACTTTGATTTCTTGATTAATCAGAGCACTGGAAAAATGCTGTCTGCTCCTTTACTGAGATGCAGGAACTTAGCAGCACTCCTAACACAGCACTGTCTACATCACAGCGTTCATCTGTGTGCTAACTATTTTATTTTATAATATTGATTTTATCATTTTTACTGTTTGTAGTGAGAGTTGCTTTATTGATATTTACTCAACCCCTCTTTGTGCAAACGCTGTGGAATACTTTGTTACAGGTATTGACATACATTTGCTGGTTGCTTCACCAGCATCAGCTTATTTCACCCAAATGGTATTCAGATGCTGTAATTGTTTCTTGCTATTGATTTTAGATTGCATTTATAACATGCTTCCAGAGACCATGGCACACATGCTGAGTCTGGCTATAGCTTTAGTTCAACCTTTTCAACAAGAATGTAAATCAAGCCTATTAAAATTGCAACACTAGAAGATTTTAAGTCTTGATTTGCTTTTCAAAGATCTCTCAAGAAAGATGGAGACCAGTCAGTTCTTGATAGACTTTGAAGGAGCATCTTACTGCTTCCTAAAGGATTCTGAGCTATTAATGGATATTCTGGCATAATACAAGGGATGATGTACTGTCAATGCTGATCTGGTTTTGCACAAATATGTCATTGCTCAGGCATAGGTTCACAAAGACATTTAAGAGTGAGTTATTTTGTTGACTGCATGTCCTACCATTTGTAAAATGAAATTTTGTGCAAATCATATATTCAACAATTACTCTGGATGAGTGTTGAGTGCAACCTGCCTTCTGCAAGAGTTTCTTTAACGAATGTGTGATTTCACTTGACTTATGCCCAAGTCCCACTCAGTCTTTCCACAGAAGTAAGTCTTTATTAACAGGTTGACCTGCCAAACTGCCATGGAGACCCAGGCCTTTAGTGGCATCCCCCAGGAAATGAAAATCCCAAATATAAATTAAAAGAACTTATACCCAAGGATGAAGAAGAAGCTTACAATATCACCTAAGAATGTTAACCAGTCAAACATGCATAATGTTTGTCTAGTGGCTTTTATCTATTACATTTTTATTTATTTATTAACCAACAACAGTAGACCAGAATGGCAAGTTTAGATAAAATTTGGAAATTTGACATAAACTTCTAAAAAATCAGAGTAAATGTAGGTGCTGTAAAGCATAGGAAAATTTCTTCTCTTGTGACCCTAATGTCTGAGATGGCTCCTGATTTATTTATCCTCATTTAACTGGTGGTGCATATTGCACGGCACATACTGTTCCCATGCTGATATAACTTCACATATCTATAGAACATCACTTTGAAGAGCTGAATAGTAGCTTTTAAAATTAATTTGCATATTTGTTTTTGAAAACTGAGTTGCATTTTAATAAAAGAAGCATGTTACATTAAATACACTTAAAAACAGAATCCCTAGGAAGATTCATGAGGGTTTGTACCAAAAGTAAAGATTGGTACAATTGGGCAGATTCAAAAACTTCACTTGCAATAAAAAAAATTTAGGAAGGAGCATTTCATAAACATGCAAGACTGTACATTTATGTGGAGTGAAGCTTCATTATGTGGGGTATTAAAATACAAAACCCATTTGCCAGGATATCAGCAATCAAATGCATGTGATTGCACCAAATAGAAAACTTGGCCCCACTGTGTTATCTGTGAGTAAAGACAAATCAACAGCTCTTCTACAGCAGACAGGCAAGGAAAAAAGCCATTATGAAATATTAGTGAACATGTCATGAGACATCAGTAGTTTGCAGAAGCTGTCCCATTTGTCAGTGCTGTCCTAGTTGTTTAGAATACATGTATTTAAGAGAGGTTTCTGTGTAATTTTTATATGTGAAAAAAACCTGAATTCATTCCAACTCATTGAGAAACACAAGTGTTATGAAAGGAATTAAATTGCAAGCTTTGTTTTTAGATAAGAATGTAAATGACTTGCAAGTGTACTAAATATTTGGAATTCAGCATTTTAGGGTGGAGAAACTGTGGCATCTTCAGAGGGATTGTTAGCTTTCTGCTTCCTAAGAGCTTTTCCTTAATTCAGGAGAGGTTTCCTCTGGGCAAGGAGCTCAGGACTGGGCTCCATCATCGTCAGTTAATTGGGCAGAAATCTGAAAAATGCAGTGTTTGAAAGAAGTGTGTGTATGAAGGCAGACAGGCATCCTGCAACAACTAATTCACCCACACAGAACATCTTTGAACTGTCTAAGGCATAGCTAACTGTTTACATGCTACCAACAAGAGTAAATTCTCTGAACAGAAGGAAGAGACAGAGTTGCTGTGAATAAAGAAAAAGATTACAAGACAGCCCATCTGCTAGAGAGTACCTGTCACCTCCAGTTACAAGCTGGAGGCAGCCCTACCTCGGAGCAACTAGAGAGACCAGTTTATTATTCAAACAGGAGAGAGGGAGAAGCTAACTTAGACTTCCACTTTCTGTCTGATACAGTGTCAAAATATCCATTTCAGGGAATTTTGTGGACAGAATAGTGAGGGTAAGTTGAGTCTAAACACTAACAAGAAAATAGCTAAAAGAACTGCTTCGGCAGAGTTAAATGGCTCTCCTAGCTAATAGCAATGCAGGGGATTGAACGCCCTGGCTCTCAGGTGTAAACAAGAATTCTGCCAAGGAATGTACTACTGGAAACAAGGATAAGAATTATATTAATAGCTAAGGCAATCTTATCCTTAAGAATCCTGATTATAGTAATTTAAAAAACAATCACCTGGTTGTCGTTGTACTGCAAGCCTGACAAAGGCAATTTGAGTGGGTCTTAAGCCACATAATTTCCTTTTCTCTTTGGAATCCCTATTGTTTTTTCAATATATAATATAGCAGGGATTGGAATACCTATTGTCTTTGGAAACCTATTCTTGTCTGCAGCCAGGTCAAGTTTCCCTCCTTCCATTACCATAGTCAAGACCAGGTAGGGTGGTCACAGGCAGTTTTCACTGCTCTTACAATGTGTGAGGAGCCAATTTAATTTTTATTTATGCTTCAACACTGTCCGATTTTATTTCTCGAACTGTGGGTTAAGAATCCATTTTCTGACAGCAGATGGAAATTTGCTGGAGGAGCTGCACACCATGTGCTGAGAGCCCTAACGCACGGCACATGTAGAGGTCAGCTAGCACGTGTGGTGGGGGTGGAGACCACCGAAATTACAATCTCTAAGCAGGACCCCTTTAGAAAATGGAGGGAAGCTCTGAGTCTGTGGAGAATTCACCTGGCAGGGGAATCAGGGGAGAAAAAACTTCCACCACTGGGCTGCAGGTGACGCCCCTGAGAGGTGGGGAAACTCCTGCTGCTAGGGGACAATTCACCTGACTAACCAATGGTCATCCTGAAGGGATAGGACTTTGGGAGGAGCCTTGACATGTCAAATGAGTCATAACTGGGTCCAATCCAGTTTTTGGTTCACTTGTCCATTTGCTCATCCCCTTTTTGCTCCTGTCCTTGCCTGCCTGCATTCTGTCTTCCTGCAGTCCCCGCTTAGTCCCTGTTTGCCTCCCCTGTCCACACCTGCTCTGTCTGCCCTGCTTCACTGGTCTACAGGCCTGCCTGCCACTGCCCACAGCAGCCTGCTGCTTCCCTGAAAAACCTCTTCAATCTGTGCCACCTGGGGCCGTGAGGATCTCTATCCCAGTGCCAAACTGTCTTCAGGTTTAGGGTTAGGATTGAGAGAGCCAAAGAGCCTGCAAGTCCTGGAACACTAAGGCTGGAAGAGACATGCCATGGCAATCCCATCAGCACCTCACCATTGCTGCTCCTACATCTTGCTGATCTTCACCACCCGATTTAGTCTGAGGATGTCACCCAGGATTCCCCCCATTCCAACCAGGATTGATGGGACCACCCACTCACAAGACAGTCTATTTGGTCACAAGGCTGACAGAACAGAGTCCCAAAAAACTAATGGATGGTGTCCCCATGGAGAGAAGGTGGTATTAGAATGTCAGACAAAATGTGTGAGGAACTAAGCTCAGAAAAACATAGTATGAACATGAGCACACACCCTTTCAGTGACTGGGGCAGGGAAGAAACTGTGGTGCCACAGCTTGCAGCACACCCTCGACTTGCAGGTTGAGAGCCAACAGTGCACCCCAGGATTCAGGTGATTCTCCCTGTCTTTCTTATTCTCTCTTGGTCTCTCTTTCCCCCTCTCTCCTTAGTTTTCTCTTCCTCTCTAGTAGAGACACATATCCTTCATTATCAATAAATGGTTCTCAGACACAGTGCCTTGTTTGTGCTTGATTTCATCCAAGAAATCTGTTAAAAAGAATCCCCCCACAATACAGCAGAATGTTAAAAAGAATGCCCCCCCTTATAGCAGAATGCGACACTGTGTTTTTGTTTTACCTATTGTCCCTTGGGGAATGAACAAATTGGGTGCAGACATGTAGCAGGCCATCTTGACATTGATTTTTGAAGGTTCATTAGATAAATGCTGACATCATAGATTGATGTCTCTTTAAAACAGTGCCTGGCACAGAACCATTGGGAGAATCAAAAATATCGACTTATCATGTTTGTGCAGGAGGCCCATGGAGATCTCCTGCATTAATGGGTCTATCAATTTAGGTATTCTTTAATTATTCTAATTGTACACCTTGCAGCTGGAAAGTGGCTTTATTAGGACTTTTGGCTAGGTAGTCACACCTTTCAAAGAGAAGAAATAGCAGTGAATTATCTACTTTGTCATCACATCTTGAATTGTTCAGGGAGTTTTTCCGTTTGTTTCTTTTTCTTTATTATGTGCTAATTTGTCTGTGTAATGTGGTGGTAAAAATGAATAGGGTTGCAGTGATGGGCCAATGCAGAGGCCAAAATGTTGTGTGGTAGTTTAGAGAAATAGATGCTGGTAAAATAAAGTTGATGGTTTTGTTCATGTTTAACCCCTCACCCTGGCACCATCAATAGATTGAAGACATCATTTGTATCTGCAAGTGTTTGTTTAATTAAGACCTCCTAAAAATCTTTGCTATTGATTCATTCCATTATCTTATTGATTAACTGCACTGGATCATGTACTTGCTCTTTAGTGGAAGGCAACAGTTTCAGCCTGCTGTCATTTACCCACAGATGTGAACAGTAAGCAATGTTCAGCATCCATGTCTGCCAAAGTGTCTTGTGTTTTAATGAAGTACTGGCTGCAGTTCCCTGTATTACATGAGAAAAGCCAGTTGTCTCCTGCTGGTGGTGTGACCAAGCATAAAGGTTTTCTTCCAGTTATTCATAAAGCAGCTGCTTACTGGGGAATGTTGGAAAGTTGTGCTTTGCATTTCTATGTTAAAATCTAGAGGTTTGAGTCAGAGCAGCAAATTAACACAGATGACCTGCATATCTCGTTTTCATGGTTTGTAGTTTTGTTTTTTCTGTACTGGAAAATAATGTAAACCAGGTCTTTTTATACAACAATGTCATATTTGTGCCTTGCAGCTTCACCTCTTGGAGTGTCCTGCATAACCTACTATTAATATGTGCATATATGTGATAAAAGCATCTCACCACTGCCTCTCCGAAGATTTTTCTGAACAAAGTTATTTAGCAGCAATATTCTGACTGCCCAAGAATTGTACTGTCTGGCTACATTTGTGCAGCCACATGTGCCCTTTTTTGTCAGCTCTTTGTCTTTGTTTGTTTTTTTTTTAAAGAATCCTTTCCTTATCCCATTGTGATTGCAGTGTGGCATGTAGTACCTTATTTAACTATTCCAGAAATGAGTTTCTGTGTTGGGAGTCCGACAACTCCGACCTGGGGACCAGCTGCCACAAGGTCACATGAGTGTAATGACCTCAGCTGCTTGCCCACCCTGGGGTAGGCTGAGTGATGCTCTCAGAATTGCTCATGCCACCTCTCAGATTTTTAGGGAATACCATTAGTGGCAAGAAAAAGGTGGTGACTGACAGTAAAATTATTGGTAAGTCTAAAGCAAGGGAAAAAAACCCAGCCCAGCATTTTCTCTTTCTGTCCTGACATTTGAGTGACAATCCAGATTGGACCAGGGTAACAGCCAATATTTCAGTGGAAAATTTTAAGACATTATGCATGCCATATTGAGGTGTTCCATAGGAAATAGAGCATATATTCTTTATTTTCACATGCTGCTCACTCTTGACATTTCCAATATACTATAGGTACTGTGGGTGGTCTCCTAGCGAATGCCAGCGGGTTCTTTGCTGCCCTTGTGAAGGAGGGGCTCAGAGACTCCCACCATGACAAAATCACTACTTTTTCCCCCCTTTTTTATATAAAATGAAAACTTCTCTACTTGAGCTCTTTTAAAATTCTAACTCAATTGAGACTTTTGTGTTTAGTTAAGTTTATATATCTGCTGGCATGCTTTGTTAATTTAAGCCAAACCCTCAACTTTACCTTGGCAGAGTCAATGATTTTGTTGGGTTCCCTGCACCCTATTAAATGAGCTAGCACCGAAACAACATCCAGTGGACAGATTACTCTGTTCTGATTACTTTTCAGGGTCTTTGATGGCAGCAGCTGGTCCTGACTCAGCCTTTTTGATACCTTACCATGGCATATTTTAGTGCCTCAGGTTATTTGTAACTGCATAAATGCTAAAATTAAATCACAAAGTACAAGTTCTTCAAGTTCTCGTTCTTTAAGCCATCTCTGAGAAAATGTCGTACAGCCTTTTTTCTTCCTTTTTTTTTCAGAATCCATTTATGTGCAAATAATAGGTTCTTCTGTTTGCTGTCATAAATAACTGTAATATTTATGATTTAGATATGTAATATGTATCACATATGAGACATTGCTAGTCAGGTTCTGGAATTGTGCAAGACAGGGTAGAAAGGACTACCTTGTTCCAAATTATCTTTGTTTCCCTTCTGGTCCAGAATCATTAACTTTTTCTATTTATTTAACCCAAATGACTGCATCACTTTGGGATTGCAGTTGTGGGAGATCCTGGCAATCTCTGGTAGTGGCTGGTACTATCCTAGGAGGCTTTGTCTTAGAGCAGGTCTAGAACTGAAGCTTGTATTTGGTAGAGAATCGAAGGGAACACAAATACTTGCTGGGCAGGCCCACAGGAGGTGGAAGGACTGAGGCAGCATCCAAGGGACATGGGACAGTGTGGGACTTGTGCCTTCCTCTGACAGGCCTTTCTCAACTGCATGGGCTTGGCATCACCATGATACTCTTTCTGTGCCATGTTTGGCTTGGATGTTTTGCTGAGCTGCAGTCTGCTCCTTTTCTTAGGTTCTGAGCACTTACTGTGATTAGAGAAGGCTCAGCCAGAACGGGCTCTGGCCGGTTCTTACCAATAATTGAAATGAGGGGAGAGGAGCTCCACGTGTCCCTTCTTGTTTCACCTGTGGATGGGCTGATCAGGCCGACTGTTTGCAGAGAATTCATCTTCAATATTTGTACCCTTGATGGCTTTAAATGAGCTGCAGGAGGTTTTGGGGAAGCACAACTACCCCATGCCCATCACCTTGTTGAGGGCCCAATTTACTTTGAGAGACACTCACTTCATACTGGGCGATGTTGGATAAACTGGTAGGGGTATCCTGGCTGGCTCAGGGATTCTTAGGGAAATTTGGATTGTGAATTAAGCTTTATTCATTTATGTTCAAAGAAGTAAAAGTTCAGCATTTTTGCATAAAACAGAATGGTTTTTTTTCTAAAATCCAACTACTTTGTAATCTTCAGTAATTAATTTGTATCTCTGCAGGAAAATGTAAATAGTAGTAAGGAATACTGATACAAAGGGCAGTTGTGAGTCCTGGGGAAAATGTCAGCATTTGAGACTGTTTCTATAAGGACAAAAAGTCAAATTCTTAAATATTTACTGTAACCTTCAATTTAGAAGATGCTTTAGCACAGGTTAGTGAAAGTATTTTGTGTTCCAAAATTATGTATGGCTTTTGAGAGCTCTTTTGGATATATTTAGCTAAATGTAAGTTATTTGTTTTGAATATGTTAAAATGAGATTTTTCAACTGGAAATGTCTTTCCAAAATATCTTTGAAACATTTAATAAATTGGAACCAACCTGTTCCATCAACTTTTATGATTTCAAGAAATTAGGATTTTCTGGCAAAAACACGTTTCATTGTAAAGATCCCAGCTAAATCTATTGAAGATTTATTATTTATCATGGACCAAATCTTGCTTTCTGTACCTACATAAATAGTTAATGAAAGTGCTTCCAAGCATAAAGCATGAACTATTTGGACCAATGTTATAAAGTGCTTTGAGCTGGGAGAAATAGAGGCTGAAACATGGAAGTTACATTATAAGCAGAGTTATTTTTGTTCTGTAGAAAAACTTTTAATTGTCAAAGACTTAAAAAAAAAGTAATTTTTCCCCTTTTGAATCCTACAAGAGTTAACTTCAACAGACATCCAATATTATATTGTAGTTGTCAAAAACTCAGTGCTTCTGTTTTGATTACTGAAACGTAGGTGGAGATCAACTAAACAATTATAACCTCCAAATGGCATTTCAGGAATTGTCAAACTGAGTGTGAGCTTCCAGTGGAAAGGACTTATTTTAAAGTTGAAATTTTGGTGTATAATGTCTTTACCAGTTTACAGCTTTGCTGACTTTTAATTGCTGAAACTGGCACAAGTGACTGCAGTACTTTGAAATCTGAATAGAAAGAAAAGAACAGTTTGAGGTGAGGTCTACATTAAAACAAAAAGATAATCCAGCATTTTTGAGAAAGAAAATGTATAGGATTAATTTTGCTAGATTTCACCCCAAAATTACTGTTCACCATTTAAGATAAATTAATTCTGAACACACTTCCTATATAAAACTGAACACTCTGTCAAAGTGAATGGGTTTCTTGTCTGAATGAGAACAGCAGAATAAGATCATATATATTAATATGAGGCATTACAAACTGAAAGCTGTATGTTTGAAAAAAGTAAATGAAACCTTCAGAAATCTTTTGTATTAATTATATCCACTCTACACATACAAGACAACTTTCTCAACATATGGGGACGACTCGTAGTAAACATAATTGTGCAAAGCATGTCTAAGAACTTGGGACATCATCCTATTCTGAGCCCTTTGTTGCTGTCAGTATATTAACAATTTCCAGATTAATTTTCACATAGAATACTACAGAATAGAAATAACTACTTCATATTCAGCTATTCTTTAATTTCCTGTAGAACACAGTTCAAATGCAAACTGTGACTATCCTTGTACCTAGCATGTTTGCCAAAACATGACATAGAAAACTTTTCTACAGGTAAGACAGAATTTTCACTGGTGTGGGTAGTTTCTTGTTACTTGCTTGTATTTGCTTATACTGTTGGTGAACTTGCCCTTCCAGCAGAGAGCTTGGTAGGTCATTCCACACCAATGAGGAAAAAAGTGCACAACAGCACAATCTAAAAGTACATAAACAAAAGCCTCAGTGGAATTTCTGCTCCGTAAAACTGTGTTGGGAAGATTTCTTTCTAACTTCCCTTCTTTTCCCCCATCTGAGCCCAGATATAAGTCCATTAGGATTTCTTGGAGGCTGTAGCAAGCGAAAACAATCCTTGCTGTGATTGCTGGTGCACTCGTGTGGTTCTGTCCCTTTTCCCCTGCAGACAGAAATGTAGATTTTTCAGTACCTTTGACCAGGGCTACCCTAGCAACCTTCTGTAAATGGGAAATACTTTGGAAGAAGGATCCAAAGGTGTGTAACTGCATGTTGATTCTCATGCACCCCAAAAGGCTGGACTGTTTCTATTTTCCCCTTGGCAATTACTCATCTCTCTATAGGCAGGCAAATAATTTCTCACCTGGAAATGAAACAATGAGCAAACTTGTATGAATTGCTTTTGTTTTCTGACCACTTATTGCTAAAACACTGAAGTTTAGTTTTAATCTTGTCTATACTTCTAGAGAGTCCCTAGGGGAAAGGAGCTGTTTTATGTTCAGCTTAGCCTGAAGCACTTGCGTCACTGTACAGTTCTGTATTGCTTGTTTAATAGACCACAAAAGTCAACATCTCTTTGGAAGAACAATTTGTGCTTAAAGTAGTCACAAATTCTGAGAGTTCCTGTTGAGGCAGGTTGTTGTGAGAAACCCAAAGCTGGAACAAAACCTCTTGTTCCTAATTATAATGTTAATACTTGGGAAAACTTAAGCCACTCTGTGTTGGTTTATGGCAATAAAGGTTTGGGTATTTTCTTTCTTTCTTGCCCGTTCTTTTTTGGGAAGCTGGAAATAAGTCAACATTTTTACCTTGAACTTAAGAATGTTTCAGTTGCATATTATTATGGAAACAGATTGCATCTCTGGGAAGAAACAATCTGCATTTAAAATATCTTTAATGAAAGACGGTCAAAAACTAGTTCACAGATTTATAGAATAAGTGAAATTGAAAGGGATTTCAGGAATTGTATAGACTAACCTCTTGCTCAGAGCATTATTATCAATGAGATCAGATCAGATTGCTCAGGGCTTTAGCCAGTCAGAGCTTGAAAACTTCAAAGAAGGAGATGGTACAACTTCTTTGGGCAACCTGTTCTGCTACTTGGCTGTCTTCATGGGAAGAATGATTTTTATTTTTTTTTATATCTGGTTAAAATATCTCGTTTCAGTTTTGATGTTACCCCTTGTCTTCTCTGAAGAGCCTGGCTCTTCAATGTTTCCTTGCATGAATCTCTATGGTACTTTGTTGTTTTTTGTCATGCAGGTGGAATGCAAACCATTAACCTTGGCTCTGAGCCCTGAGTTGTCAGAGTAATTTTTGTTTTGCCTTTCTAGGTGTCCATTCAACTTGGGATGACCTTTTTTTTTCCTGCAGTTGTAGGTGTCTGTCAGATAAATCCTGCCTTTGGTCAGAAGCACAAAACATTTGGTTGTTTAGTGTCTTAGTTATGTTCTTTACAGGTGAAATGCAACTAAGTCACTAATTTTCATAGGATGAGGCATGTAATGAATGCACTTACAAAAGTGCACAGTATACATTTATACAGGAAATTAAACAGTGAAGCTAATATAAGATTGATGAGAAAAAGCTCACTGTCAGCATGTATTATAAAGTTTGTAGTATTACAAGCTGTATTGGATTTGTGTGCCCAGCATTAGGTTTAAAGAAAGCACATTAAAAGCCATGTATGGTTGCCTGCTTTCTTCTTCAACTATCAAACACAAAGCCACACATGAGCAATTTTGAGAGCTGAATATAACCCCTCTGACAATATCAAACTCTTGAGTTCTGACAGCCACTGGTGAAGCCAGCTGATTTGTAGAATAACACTTCAGACAAGTGAAATTACTGTCCTCACCTGGCCATATTGAAATTATTTAAATTATTTCAGGAAAATCCATTTCTAATCACCTATAACTTTTTAGCAGTTTCTGTTGTGATGGATAGATAGTTTTACAGATTTCAGACAGCAGCTAGAACTTCTGTCCTCCTGTAGAAGTGCTGAATAGTTCTATGTATAAGCTCATGGCTATATTATGTATGTTTCGTTCCACAAATTGCTAAACATTCCCTGCTGTGTGTAAAAGAATCAGGAGTTCTGTTGAGACCCGTGCCTGACAGTGAGTGTGTGGTGAAATGACTCAGAACCAGATATACAAAACATTGTGGGATTGTTAACAGTTTGAGGTTGACAAGATCCTAAATGTCTAGATTTTATATTAGTCTTGGATTTTCCATCAAAAAATATTTCCGCAATTGTTTTTCACTCTTTTTGAAGGGAAAAAAATGTCAGCTTTTAAAAGGTGGCATGACCAAGCTAATCATGCTGTATAGTTTATGCACCTAGAAACATTAATTACTAACAGCTTAAGGAGAGGAAAGTGCAGGACCAAGGAACAAATGTGTTTGCCTCTCATTTTTATTGTCTGAGAAGATCTAGTTTCAATAACCAAGGTAAAACAAGCTGAACATAGGCAAAGCTAATTAAATAGAAAGCAAACAAACAGTTTTTCATCTGTTTGAGGACTCAACACTTGTGGCAAAGGAAATTCACCAGTCCCGTGGAATAAGATATGAAGCCCATTTTTTAGCTGGACCAGGGAGTGGCTGATGTACTGAAATGTAATAACCACCTGAGGAAGATGTGTAAAGAAGCAACTGTATGGACATGGAACCACCCACATTTGAGGCTAGAAGAAGTAGCAAGACAAGGTCAGAGGGACCAGTGAAGTGTCTTTTGGAAGCTCATTTTTTTGGACCTTGATCTTATGCTAGACAAAAAGAACAAGGAGCAATAGTTATTGAGTTGAAGATACTTAACATGAATTACAGCAATAGACAAAATGTACTGCTGATGTAAAATGGAGCAATCATGAGTGTAGCAGAAAACCTTTAGGGTTCATAGGGCTGAGCAGATTTTTTTATTATTATTAAATATTATTTCTGGTTTTTTTTTCTTTAACAACATGCAAATTTTTTATCATATAGTAATATTTTTTTCATCAACAACTAATTGAATCCATTATCTACATCATTATAGAATACATGGAAGGGGGAAATTTATGAAGGACATTATAAAATAGATTACTTACTTGGTCATTCCAGGTTGCTGAGATCAAATTTGAAAGCAGCTTGCTCAAATTTCTAGTCTGCTGTGCCCTAGCCCCTTGAAAGGTGCCTGTTATTCCCTACCCATTTGTTATAGTATCCTGTTCTTGGCAGGATGCCTACCATTTAAGGCTACTTTCATTAATCAGCCATAAGTTAATTTCTTTGCAGGCAGAATCTCTGATCTCATTATGTTGTCTTTAAAGCCAAGGACCTCAGGTTGTTGTATTTTTACTTTGATACCACTGTAAAAAGATAGACTTGAGTTAAAGAACTGTGTCTCTGAGGAATCATTTGGTAGTCTTTGAAAAAGTGACAAATTGGACAATCATGAAGCAATATTCACATCTTTAGTTAAATGTTACAAAATTCAGTGGTTGATGCATTTCTGGAATGTGGATCATATCCTTAAAATAACCCACAGTCTTTGGACTGCCTTGCAAAGGTACACAGAATTATTCTCACAGGCTGCCTGGTGTCAGGGCTAAACACATAATTAAGTCAGTGATAACATGAAAAAATAATTTTTCCTGCCCAGTGACACGCAATTCTTTTTCTAGGGGTTATGTGCATATTTTACCTTACAGCTGTGACTCTCTTTATTGTACTTCTTTCTGAATTTTTCAATAGCAGTCAATATGTCTAAAAGTTTTTAGACTGATCCAGTACTCCCATATAGTACATTTCTTCTTTGAGATATTTCTTTTTTCTTTTCTAACAGGCTGATCACTTTTTCTTTTTTCTTTTTTTTTCTTTTTTCCTTTTCTTATAGGTGGCCATTACCAGTACATGAGAACAGCAGTCTGACTTGATATATTGCATATACTATGAGTTTAATGTTTTTTTTTTCCATTGCACTTCATTTCCCTAATGCTATGTGAGGTACTTCGAGACACATGCATCCCTGTCTTCTGTCTTTGAGAGTTAACTTCAACTGGAGCAATAAAATCTGGGTGCTTTTTAGAGCATTAAATCTGGCGAGTGGATATTTGTCATGATGTCTTTCAGGACCACCAGGTGTATGTCAGGGAGTGGGAAAGTTGCTCCACAGGTAACTCAAATCTCTCTGAGCAAGCCTGGTACATGAAGAAGCCATTTGTATCCCACTGAGTCCCATAATGTTGAGAACGTCGCTGAGATTTACACGGCTCCAATCTCTGCAGCTGATAAGAAGGGTGGCTGCAGCAGGGCGGCATCCGTGTGACCTCAATCCCTGTTTCTCGTGCTTCAGAGTGGCACTGGTGGGGTTTTTGGGTTTTTATTTGTTTTGGTTGTGGCTGGGTCAGAGCTCCTGCGAAGGGTGCGTTTTATGAAACCAGGCAGCTGGAAAGCGGTTACGTGGGAGAGCTTGGGAAGGGAGCCACGCTGCCTCTCGGGGATGAAGTGGGAATGCTGGGTCAAAGGGAATGTATTGGCAGAGACCCTGAATGCCTCTTCCCATAGCTGACTTAGGGTTGACCCAATGCTTTTAGACAGAATTGTTGTCAATGGTATTGATCAGATGTTCTGATAATCCAGCAAGCTTTCTGATGTGTTAAATTCTCTCCTTTCACTTGGTGTTAAGTGTGGAAGAAGTATATGTAACTCTCAGCAGACACCACCAGAGGATGACTGCTTGCCATCAATTGTGCTGCACATGCCAATTCCAATTAGTCATTTACTAGCCACTTTTAACACTTCCTAGCAATTCTGTGTACCCCTTCAAATACACTTTGTACTTCAGGAGTTTTAGTTTATGTTTTTATCAAAACAATTACACAGAAAGTTTTATTTTCATCAGACATAGAAAATGCTGAATGAAATTTATGCTACCCATGGATAAGAAAGTGTATGTTCAAACTGAAAAGTGGACAAAGAAGCTATCAACTCCAGAGGAGCAAAATTTTGTATTTAAAGCAATATAAATACGTGTGACAGGAGCAAATGTAACATTTGAATGTATGCTAGAATTTGCAATGCATCTTGGAAGGAAACTTACCTTTGCTTAAGCTTCTGATTTCTTTTGCATAGTTGCTTGATAGTTTTATGAACAACTTCTTTCTATAGAAAATATCAAATTTCCAATCTACTTAACTTGTGCTTTGGAGCAGTTACAATGTAAGAGGAAGGATGTGATTTTCAAGACCTCTTCCTTCTTGTTTGTGTGCAGCCATGTACAGTAACAGCTTCCAGGTTTCCCATTCTCTGTCACCACGAGCTCAGAGAGCGGTTAGTGCAGACAAGATCAGATGTCACCAGATTTGTCCAAAGGGTTTTGTGTGATGTCCCACCTTGTCACCACCTCCTCCCTTGCTCCTGCAGTGGAGAAGGGCAGGAGTGCAGCCCAGGAGCCTTCTGCAGCCCACAGGAAGGCATCCACAATTCTTCTTTAGTCAAAGTGAGACTTAATACGGCAAGAAATGGGTTAATGATTGTATCTCCACTTCAGCAAATGCGCAATAAAGAGGTAGATTAGGAGAGAAGAAAAATTTATTGCAAAAGTGGCACAGAATTATGAAAAACAAAATGATTTCATTGAGTGGGGGTTCTGTTACCATAATCCTAACAATAAACTCCGTTACAATAATAATGGGAGAAAAACTAATTGCAGCAAGGACAGGACAAATCTTTTTTAATCCTCCTTGTCATCTCAACTAAATCCAAACCTATTTGTATTAACCTTTGCTGACAGAGTCACATGATGGACATAATTTCTAGTAATTTACCAGCAGTAGATCTAACCTTTCTTCATCAAATATTCATAAAGGCATGATTCTCAATGATTTTCTGTCTCTTTTCATATTTACAGCTTGTTGTCTTCTTCCTTTTTACTATAATTTGAACACAATTGAAGTCAGATGGAATTAAAGTAGAATTGCTATAGTGGCTACAGTACCTGAAAGCAAAGAATAACTAATTGAAATTTCTTATAAGTCAAGCTCATGCTGTACTCTGATGGGACTGCATTAAAGAGTCCACATGTCCTGTCTTTTGAGGGGTTAAAAACTCAACCCAGATTAAATGGCATCTGTTCTTGTAATTTGCATAACTCTTTAAAATATGTGTGTCATTCATCTGCATAAACACACGTGGAGTTGGAAGCATGAACTTGTACTGAATCTTTGGACAAGGTGTTTGCCTCATGAAAAGAAATGCTGTGAGCTCAGTTCTTCCTTAAGTTGTAAATAAGACTGACCATTAAACTCTGTTCAATTGTGCTAGTGTAAAACTGATGTAAAGTCTGAAGATAAATCAGTTTGATTGAGGCAGGCTAGAACTAGTATGAAATCTGGACTGTGCATCTCTTCTAGGAAATTTAAATATGAAATATGATTATATATTACCTGTAAAATGATCACACTTCACAGTAGTTTTTGTTTCTAATGAAGAAATTAGACAATTTCAATGCAAATATAAAGTATGATGGAAAATATTAAACAGAGATTAATATACATAAAATATTATGTGATAAATTCTAATACTTTAGACTGGTGTATTTGAATTTAAGGTGATTGAGCAATTGCTGTAAATATCCTTTGCATCATGCTATGAATTGAAACTGTGCCTGTGAGTAGCTCTGATAGACAACATGGTGTCACTGTGCTCATTCTCACCAGAAGAGATTGTGGATAAGTGGAAACATTATAAATTATTTAAAATAAGCTAAATAAGTGCTTTTTCAGTAAGCACAGTGTGCATAGGATTTTAGAATTTATTTTTTTTCTTGACTAGTTCAGGTGCTGATTTCCCATGCAGTGAGAACATGTTCCTGTGACACCAGAAGGGGGTTTGGTGTTTGGATAGAGCAGTGATGAGGCCATAGAAAGTAGTTAAATATGCCCTAGAAGGAGATGAGCTTACAGGTAAATACTCTCTACTGGAGCAGTTGATATGCCCTTATTACAACTGAAACTAAATTAAATACTTTGGAGAAAAATGCAAAGAAGCTGTCTTGGAAATAGGAAAAGTTATTTCAAAAGGCATAGAGACATATATAAAGCTATTGCTTCACTTCAACTTTACAGAGAATTAGAGAAAATCATATGTATTACTTCAGTTATTCTAGCCTTTATCAAAGAAAAGCCCTTTTTATATCCATAGTAATTATGAAATAGAAGGAATTATTCCATAAATGACATGTCCTTACTTAAATACTCAAAATTACTAGTTTTCAGAAATAAACATTTTTAATTACCAAAATTAAAAGCTGTCCTAATTTTCCACTGTTTTAGAATAAAACTGAAATAAGTATCCTTGTTTGTATATAGTTAGAACTATAAATTAATTGTATAGCTCTTTAAATAAAAGAATTTTATAGCAATGTGCAAAAATGCATTTCCTTTCAGGTGACAGCTTTAACTATTGCTGATAAAACATTTATAAACTCCATAAGTAAAATTAATGGCAATTTCAGGTCTGTCTCATATAGGTTCTGATTGCCTGAACTCACAGCTGATTTATCTTTAAAGTTACATCCAGTGAACACCTTAAAGTGCAGACTGCTTTAAGGAACAGAAAGCCAAACAATTAAGCATAACTAACATCCTCTAATCAGCTATTGATATGGAACTATGGTTTCTATGGTTTATTCTTTATGGCTCAGAACACTGCAGCACCATAAAGTTAAATGAGATACCCCAGATCGTATTCAAATTTGGGGACAGAGTCAGAAGTTACACAGAAAGTCTGTAAAAGTTGTATGCTGTCTTACCATTATTCAATATTTTCTTCTTTCTCACAAATAAACCATAAAAAAATCATAGAATAAACCACACCCATTTATTCACTGTTTGTGCCTAAATTTGTAGAATTCTACTGGGAAAATTATGGTGAAAATACCATATTTTTACCATGACCAACATAGGAAGAACTTTACAGGGCTTTTCATAGATTCATGACAAACAAAATATCTTCAAAGGGCTTATGGTAAATGAGCTTATGGAAAGAACTTCATTATTCACTTGTACATGGGATGTGATAAAGGGAATCTGAAACCAAATATCGGTGTGGAAGTGGTTACAACCTAGAGATTCCCCCCCTCTTTTCCATATCACCTTATTTTATGAGGTTCTGGCAGTCTGCAAGTTTACAATAACCAGTTGTGATGCAGTGAAGTGGGCACCAGCATTCTAATGCAGTTGATTATTCAGTCATAATATAGAGGGAAACTGCACTGGGTTCTAATACACTTCATATTATATATGTAATTTGTTTTGTAGTGAGTTAATTATGTTTTAATAAGTCAAACTGCTTGCGCTCGTGGGAATATGAGGGAGGATTCAGTGCAGGGAAAACACACAGAGTTTGTAATTTAGGCACAAATTGAAAGCATGGGTTTAGTCTGTATTGTAAAGACAGTGCTTTAAAGTGGCTGGCATGTGTTTACAGGTTATTTCCAAGAACATTTCCTTCCTGGTTACTGTGCCAAAGTTATGCTCCTCTTTAGCTGGCAGAAGTCTTGACATGGACTCTGAGTTTACACTGTCCTTGTGTTTAGAGAATTTGTGATTATCAGTGTAATGATAATGCTCATGGTAATTCCAGCAGCCAGTAGTGAGTGTGGCTTAGTGCTCCAGGTGAATCTCAGGTCCTTCATCTGTGCAACTGCATCCAAAGAGTGAGACCACCAAGTCAGCAGCCTCCTGAAAAACTGGTTTTTCCATCAGTCCCTCTGCAAGGGCAGAAGGTTACTGGGACTAATCAAGTTGGTCTTGTGGGTAGCCAGTGGGGCTTTATGGCTTCCCAGGTGACCTTGGTCCTGTAATGTACCGTAAAGGACTTGCTTTCTCCATTAATAGTTTGTTTTTGAGAGCTGGAAAGGCAACGTGTAATACAGCTGCTTTTCCTGTTTCTTCCATAATGATATTCTGAACAAGCAAGATGATGTCCTTTGATTCAATGTGACCTTGTATTTTTGGTGATTCCACGATGTCTTTAGAGAAAATAATAAATGAAGGAATAAACATGCTGTTTGGTTATATATTCATAAATTACATCAAAAAATGTAATACTAAATAAATTTATGCGTGTGTACATACCTTCTGGCCAATTCTCTTTTCAGTTAAACCTATGTATATTAAACATTAGACTTATACCTGTCTATAAAATCAGCGAGGGAATGGGGAGTATAAATCTTCCTAAAAGGTTTTTTTTCCCCACATAAGGGTTTTTCTCTCCATAGTGGTGCTGAGTTCAAAGGCTAAACTGATTCTTTTGGGACTTTGAAAAGAGAACTCTTCTGTCTTCTTTCCTTCTCCTGGAGTATCTTTTCCACTTAGAATGAATAATTTTACAGCAAGATCTATTACAAGGAGGTTTGAAAGTCTTATTTAAAGTAAGCTCATTAAAGAATGGATATATAAAAGTTTGAGCATCATTGTATTTTGGATTTTTATGTCAGTTGTTTTGACTTCTATCACAAGCTACTAAATTTTGATGTTTTATGCCTGTGCTAGCTGTGTAACTGCATAGTTTCCAGGCAGGAATCTTTTCTTGAGTTGAAGATGTCAGAAATGAGAAATGTTCTATTCCTTTAACAGTTTTTCCCAGTGTGTGATTGACTTCATTGTAAAAAACACATATATTGTAATTTCTCTGGATTCTTTTTCAAATTTTAGCCCCCACTGCTAGACAGGAGAGCTCTTCCATACAAGATAGTTCCCTTCAATTTATCATTTATAAATCTGATAACTGAGGCCAATTGAATAAACCATTATCATGTGTTTTTCACCTGTCTCCACAGCCTCTTTTCTCTGTTTTCTTCAACCTACTTCTAAAAGGCTGGAAACAAGGCTATTCCATTTTATTCTCATTTTGTTTGTCCATCAATATTTGTTTTCCAGAAAAAGGGCACTGATTGTCATGCTTTATATATTCAAGTTATCTGTCAAATGAGTCCTGTACCAGATTTTCTATTGCCTGGTAATCTGCTACAGAGCCTATAGATCCCAGGAGCACTCCATCTCCCTTGGCATGATAGCAATGCTCTAACAGTCTATAATTTCCAGAATTCAAATCAGCATTATTGGGCCACAGAGTTCTTCAGTCTGTTCTGAGTTAATTGCCCAACACAGTGCCAGACATCAATATCTCTACGAGGCTGTGTGCAAAGGTGGATGTTGTCTGTGTCTCAGCTCTGGAACAAGCTGAGAAAAAACAGGTTTGAACACTAAAAGCTTGGTGGCACAGCCCTAGCTGACTTCTGCCAAGTGAGGTTTTTACATTGATAGTAAAGTATTTAATTCCTAAAATTCAGGAACAGAGAAGAACACATTTTGTTGCCATTTAGAGCCTGAAGTTGTCATAATGCAAAGGTGTTCTCTTGAAGGTATTTAAAGCCTTCTAGTTAGAAAGGTTATAAATATATCAGGAAGCTTGGTGCCTAGTTTAAATCATGAGACAAATAAAAATGAACAATATTTTTCTAATATCTTGTCAGGAGGAACTTGGAAGAAGAGGAGGAAGTGCATGGAGCATTCCTCAGGGGCCTGAAAAGAACAGGTGGTTATAGTGTGATTTCACCAGTGTTTCACCCTGGCTGTGCAGACAAGCCAATATCAGGTAAACTGGACCTGAGGAAGTCATGATGTTATGGAGAAGGGAGATGAAACCAATAGCTGTTATCAGAAATAGCTACTTCAGGCCTGTCAGTGTTCAGGCAGGCAACAGTGTCCTCTCTGCTCAGTCGTGGTGAAATGCTGGAAAAGCTCAAGTGAAAGTGCAAAGGACAAACTCTGTAGGAGAAGGTCTAAAAGAACTCATCTTCCTGAGGAGTGTCATTAACTCCCCTAGATACTCCTACTGGCACTTCAGTGAGCAGGATAGAGGGCAAAATTTCCATGTAGAGCTGCACATATCTGAAAAATACAAACTACAGATTAATAACTCCTCAGGAGCACTTAAGAATTGAAAAAAGAAAAAGGGACACCTGCTGTTTGGACTGAATAGAGGAGGATTATGTAGCTACTGCCAAAACCCTTAAAGTTTACATTCACTTCTTGGCATTATGACAGGCTGGAGTAATAGCATTCAGCAGAGAAAAAGGTGACCACATTGCATTGTAGATTGATATGATCACAATATTATTTGAAAAAGCAAACAACGTAGGAGGGATATTAGGTCAGTTGCATACTCAGGGAAGCAGTGTTTCTTTTAACAGGAAGAGAAAAAAAAATTCATCAGCAGTTCATTGTAAGGAAGCTCAGCTGGCAACCTATAGACTAGGAAAAATGGAGTCTGAAATAAAACATTCCTAGACAAAATAAAACATATAGAAGGTTAAAATCACCTACTTTTTATAAAGTTTAAATAACTGTTCTTTAGCTGACACAGAACAAAGGATGACAAAACAGTAGGTCTCTTGTGAGTGTAGCGAAATGGATACTTTCCATGATGTATATCTTGATTTTCCATGAATTTGCACAAAATATGGAGGGATGGACAATAAATGGCACCCAACAACAAAAGATTTGTGTTTCCTTGACATCAGAAAATTACACCATTATGCACAGAGTTTGAACCTGAGAGTGTAATGTAGGTTACTTGACAGAAACCCCTGAGAAGTTCCTCTGGTAGGTTACTGATGTTACCTGCATTACTTTAGGGAACTTGCAGCAGATTTTTGCCCATGAGTTAGAACGTTCAGTGCAGCACAAGGACTAGGGACTAAATGCAGAGAGAGGGTTTGGGGTAGGGATAGGATGGCTGCCTCGGGTCCTTAAGAGATGTTTCAGATAATCCTGTACATGTGTGTGGCTGTGCTTTAGCAGCGATGCAGGGATCACCTCCTGGGCCCTACACAGTGGGGCTTTTCAACCTGTGCTGAACCCAAAATATATTTGAGAGTTCCACTGAGCTAAGTGAGATTTAAATGTGTGACTATGCATTTCACTCAGAACTGAGAGAAGATTGAATCAGGTCCTTAATTAACTAATATAGGAGGTCTTTGGAATTCTGATGTGGTGTTTTAGGAGGAATCATATGATAAAATAACATCAGTAGCCTTGCAGGTCACTCAGCACAGCAGATGTTAGCCTCTCTTGTTAGAAAACTTTGGGTTTTGTCACCATTTCATGGTAAAGAATAAGTCAAGAGTAAGCACATAAATGAATTTGAATTGTACCTTGCAAATACTAACAGAATAACCCATCTGAACTACTTGTAAGGCATTAGCACCATATACTTTATTATGTTTGGGCTGTTCCCTGTGGCAATAACTTCAAGAAGAATTTCAGGAGTAGTTGCATTATCTATTGCAAAGCAATTTTTTACTTTCTGTGGAGGCAAGGTAGTTTTACGAATAACTCTGAAGTTTACTCTGAAGGCCATTTCGTCGTCCCTAGATCTTGCGATATTATGTTACCTTCTTTCGTTTCAAATTCACAGCATAAGAAAGAAAAAGAATGACATAAATTGGATGTTAGAAGAGTTCTGAAGATAGACATCAGAAGAATTCAAGAGTAAGAAGAGAACTCAGCATTATTTTTTATTTTCCATTCTAAAGTAAAAAGAGAACAAAGCATCAAAAGCATCAGTAGTGAGAGAGGGAGCTCAAAGCCAGGACTATATATCATAGCATATAAAACAAGTGAGTTGGCACCACCAAAAGGTCTAAAGTCTTAGTCTGTGGTTTAAAGTCATTGATATTGCAGTCAGAATGATCTTTTAAACACAGAAGTATGATGAAGAGCTGTGTGCATTTGTTGCAATAGATGTTTTAGGTTTTGCCTGCTAGTAGCATTTTGGTGCTCATTAGGGTGAATAAGTGTTCACAGTGCTGAGAGCATTCAAGTCCACTGATAGGATGCTATAGATCAGAATCTTGCACTTTTTGTAAGTACTTCTGAAAATAATGGCTGTGAATGTAGGCCAGGATCAGATGCATGTACTTCATCTTGTGTTTAAGTGGATTGAATGCAATCATATTCCATAAACTAAAATATATTCTAGTCTAGTAACTTTAAGTCATCATCCAGTCTATACTGGAGTTTTTGTTGGTTTTAAAAAATATTGCAGAATTGCCTTAATTCAAAATTTTGAAGTATAGTGATGCTGAACTTGAAAGTGAGAAATACATTTCTTCACATTGTATTTGGGCAATGGAAATTATTTACAAGTGAAAGTAGAAAAGGACATTTCAAATATCTATATAATGTTTGCAGTTATTTGAAATGCAAAGGGCAGTAGAAAAAAATCTGAGGTCTTGCTTGGTAGTCAGAAAGATTTACTCCGCTTGTAGAGAAGCAGCTTGTTGAGCATATTGTTCCCGTATTTTTTTTTTTTTTTTTTTTTTTTTTGTGGCTGGATGTACTGTAGCTTTTCCTGGGATATCAAGTCTATTTCTCTGCTAGCACTGGTATTTTTTTTGGTGGTATATTTTTATAGTGATTTATCCATAAAATATCACTGAATAAAGCAGCAGCCATGGAGAAATTCTGCAGTGTTTGAAATGTGATTAGTTACATGAGGCTTTCATTTTTTTATTCCTAAACTCCTACTTCCTCTTCTTGGGCCTCTCTTGTATCTGTTTTCTCATTTCCCTATTATTTGTTCCTTCCTGTGTTCGTTTCACCTCATGTTGACCTTAAAGAAACTGTGTTTTAGCCCACAGGATTGCATTGCTCTTACAGTAGGAGTTCCAATATATGTTATAAACATTCTGGTTGCAGGCTACAGCCAAGGTGCACAACACAGGGAAGACAATGTCGTTCTGCAGCACAATAAACCTTTAGTTTTGTTTGCTTCTTTGTTTCCTAAGCCTCTTAGGCATTCAAGGCCATAGCTCTTGATAGAAGATGTGGTATAAGCTCCTCTTATATGTGGGAGTACATATATGTATATATGTATAAACAGAGAGATGTCTGTATGTATACACACGTATTTATGCCTCAAGTTATAATGATAAACAAGATTTTAATTTCAATCTTGAAAGAATCTTGGAGTTGTTAGTGTCTCACGTGTGGTGCTTGCTATCCATCTATCATAGCCTCCTTTTGGCTATTGAAATGTGCAAATTCACTGAAATGGAGCAAAGCAGACAGGAGGTGCATCTTAGTAAGAATCTGAGAGGATCCAGGTGGTTTCTGGGGCAGGATCTCCATTTGGTGTCACTCTCCCTTATGAGCCATGCATGCACAAGGGACTGTTCTGTGTAAAATCACACGTGGAGTCCTTGCACAGTGGTTACTACAAACGTCTAAGGTCTGCAGTTCCATTCAGCTCCCAAGTGCTGCCCCTTCTGGGTCACCCTTGCTTTGGTCCTGATGGAATTTGGGGGATTCTGGGGGTGGTTTGTGTTTGCAGCCAGCAGGAGTGGTGCAGGAGGGATTACATTGCTTTGATGCTGGGAAGATACAGACCCTTTCTCTCCAGACTGATTTAAGGATCAAGTAATGTGGTTGCTGTTAGTTGCATTCAGTCATGTTTCCTTTGATTTTACTTTCCTTATGTAACAGGGATTTGTCATACAGCAGTTGATTTTTATTAACATGAAAAGGTGCCTTATGGAAAACCATACACTCAACAAGGAAAATGTTTTAGCTTTCTCGCAAAAGGGCAGACCCTAAGTTCTTTGGAAAATGGGATTGCTAATTTTAAATGAGGTGGCATTAAATGGGACAGCCATCCTCTTGCTGTGTCATTTAAAATGATCCTGTGTTTACATTTTTGCTTACCTATATGAGTTTCACATGAAAAAGAGTAGAAAAGACAAAGCGAAAGAGTAAATGATGCTGGAAGCATCATTAACTTTTCAGATGACATTCTTCTGGAAAATAGAGTGTCTTTCAAAAAAAAATGAGAATATTCATGGCTCAGCCCCAGGTCTTCCAGCAGTCTAATACTGGCAAGGGAGGGCATCTGTAGCCCCCTGGGAAGTGGGCTGTGGGGATTTCCTTTTCTCCTCTTTGTTGGTTTTTATTTCCATTTCCTTTTCCTCTCTTTTTTTCAGTCATTTAACGCTGTTCTGCACAGCAGAGGGGAGCATCTGGCCCCAAGTAAACACCCAATAAAATAAGTGGGGGAAGTTCACAGCTCCCTTGGTGCTATTGCGTCTGTCTGTCTGGTTGTGGACTCAACAAGATAACCATGCATCAAATTACATTGTCCAGGCTATCTTCACAACCAGAAGTGCTTGAAACCTTATTTTAATAGAAGCTTAGATTCTAGAGAATACTATAAAATCTCTCCAAAGGCTCCAAATCAGCAATTCCATCTGTGTTTCTGCAAATGTAGAGGAACAATGCCCCAGCTGATTATGCAAACAGAATGAAAATAGTTATTTTAAAAGTGCATAAAATCGATACTTTGGGGAAAACAAGTCAGCTGTGTTTATACTCAGCATATAGCAGACATTTTGTTTCTTTGTCTGAAAAAATCATAGGAAAGCAAGGATTGCAAGTGAAATAAAACAGCCGATCATACAGTGCAACAGAGGGGACTGGAACATCAGATGTCTCAGCAAAGGCTTAGAGAATTTTAGGTTCCTTTTGAGAGAATATAAATTATATTGAGGTTGATATATTTGTACGTTGTTTGAAGTCAAAGCCAAATATTCTTAACACGGTGGGAATAACTCCCTTCCCATTGCTGATCATGAAAAGTATGTAACTAAATCTGTGTCTGTGGTGCTGAAAATTTCCTCCTAAATGCTGTCTCTTTTGGACTAATGGGATTTTTTGCAAGTATTGGTGTGAAGGGGTGTGCATATAAATATGTATAAACGTGCTTCTCATACAGTCAGGATACATTCCTTGAACACATATTATTCTAAAAACAGGAAACAAAAGCATCTGAAAACAGGACTGAAAGGGAACAATTTTTAGACCTATAAGTTAAATTGGATTAAACTTCATCCTTCAGCAAATGCCATGTTATTTATTCAGTGTTTCTCTGGGGGATTTCCCTACCCCCTACACTTTATAGCGAGTAGTGATGTTTCTTAATTAAAAAATCAAACAAACATGGAATTGAGGCTGCCCCACACAGACGTTCTCCTGTGGGAATAGGAGGTGCACTGATTTTCTCATGGGCAGTTTCTGGGTCTGTTGGACACAAAGGTGGGGGAACACTGTGTCTGGGGAAGCCAAATTCTCATCGTGCATCTGATGCCAGGATTGTTCTCAGTGCTGCAGAGCCACCTCCCAGATATTGCCCTTTTTAGGGGAGAGCTGGTGAGGAAGGTCACTGATGAACTCATCAGAAGTCAGGTAGATTTCTGTTTATTAATTACTTCTCAGTAGAGCTTACTGTCTTGGAGAAAGGAGATTCTTGTTTCCTCTTTTCTTTCACTCTTTCCACCCAGAGATGGAATGTTTCTGAGGTTTCAGGGCTTTACAATCCCCAGTGTGTAGCTGAAACAAACCTTTATCTTTTTCCTTAGTTATTGAGCTAAATAGTTTAGAAAGACTGAAATACATTTTGACAGATTTTAATTAATATTGTAGGAGGAAAGTATTTTAAGTTATTTACAATTAAGACAGAGCAACATATTTTTTTTTAATGATTTTGAGTTGTATGTATTTTTACAAATGCATATGAAGCACATTGGTGCACCACTTGAAAACTCCTTTGGTTGGACTCCACCAGTGTTTTAGTTGCTGTTATTTCAACATGTGGAGGGTTTTTCTCATAATTACCTGGTTTACTATTTGAGTAATAATAGAAACTCTGACATTTTCAAGCTGATGCAACTGTTGTTCCACCCTGTTTAGTGTTAGGTTCATTGATCTCTTCCCTGCCTCTCTGTGGAACAGGAAAATGCACTCTGCAGGCCAGTGTTAAAGATGGATTCTGCTATAGATTCACTTTGTCAACGTACACACAAGGCTGGCTGTTTTCAGGCTATCCTGTTTTGTCCAGTGATGCCTCAGGATATTGTAGCCAGCGTCCTCATTTCCAATGGAATGGTTTATTCTGAAGGCATAAAGCTCTTGAGTCAGTGACTGTAAACTTTGGTTCTGTGGTAAGGGCCAAAAGCACCAGTGACATGAACCATTATCAGCTTTTGAAAGAAGCAGACAGAGAGATCATCTGACACGTCAGCAAATGTATTTGTTCTTGCGTCTTTGTGCAGCTGATACATTTTTGTCCTTCGATTAATATTTAACTGATATTGCCTCTATCCGTTTCTTAAAACTGGCACTCTCTTTTCAAGTTTCTTATCTGGAAACAAACTCATTTTGTCCCTTCTATAAATGCAGTCCTGGTCTCAGCCATTATTTATGGCTGGGCACACTGTAGTTACAGCACATGAAAGAACATCAGCAATGACTTATTTTAAATGGGACAGACTTCTTGGGAATACACTGGGGATTAGATGTCCAAAAGAATGAAGCACTGCTCTCTTTCCATCTGGCCACTTCATTTCACTGCTTATTTGGGACCAGTACTTCTAAAATCTAGTTTGCAAAATCAAATATTGATTTAATTTGTTTTGTCCTTAAAAGGTAGAGTAAACCTGGGAGGGTTTTGCTTGTGCAGTATCACAGGAGGGACAAGCAGGGAACAACTGAAAGAAATGCTTTATCCAAAGTTGGCCATTTTCTGACTGGTTAAATAAAAAGACTAATAAAATCTTTAGTCTAGATTGAACTCACTAACTTTCAAAATGTCAGTTTTGGCATGAAAAATTAGAATTTTGTTGGTGATATAGCCATTTAAAAAATGGTATTTCAGTAAATTCATATTTTCTCCGTCTTCTGTTTTTTCAATAAATAGTCTTTAGGATGCAAACTAAAAAAGTGTATACCAAGTGAAGGGTTTTTAATTATTAGCTTCCTTATGTTTTACGGAGTTTAAACAAAGACATCAGAAAGTATTCCACCCTAACCTGTGTCATGATGAGGCATAAGTCAACGTTTTCCAAGCACCTTTCAAAAGACCTTTGGTGATGTTCCAGCTGAAATACTGATTCTGTATATGCTATTTCTTCTAAAATAAGATAAATTAGAAGTCAAGCTTTCAGTATTTTTTGAATATGTAGATCTCATGTCCTGAATTAGTTCTCCAGAAAGAGCTCTGGGAGAGCACAGGACTGGTTTCCCTTGGATGCAGGTGATCAGGCTGGAGTAGTGATCATCTGTGCAGGATGAGGGCACCAGGGACACAATGGCTGTTGAGGATTTTGCTCCCAATGGAAGAGTTGCCATTTCTTCAGCTGTGTTTTTTCCCGCTGTTCTTTGGGAACAGTGTGTCCATTCTCCCAAAGGGCATGGAAAGCTATCACATACCTCCTTGGAACCATGCACTGTTGGTCAATTTGAATTTTTACTTTAAAGTTTTCCTGTTCTTTACTGAGCAAGTCAGTTTGATAAAACAATTTTTTTTCCTTTGTGTGACAACTTTGAAGTACAGAACATCACATCTTGTTAGTCCATGTTGTATTAGCTGACTTACAATGCCAGTAATGTAGCCACCATTGTAATTGCATTATATAATTGAGTATCCCTTGCAAAATTTCACTTTGAGAAACTATACCCAGCCTTTTTCATTCCTTCCATAGTTTCTTTTGGATGGTGTTTATTATTATGCTTAGCTCATGTGTGTTGTGAATAGTTTCTGGAAATGTGTTTATACTGAAATCTTGGCCTTGTTGACATCAGAGAGTTTCAACAGTGACTTAAGTGGTCTCAGGTTTTAACTGTGTTGCTTTCAGCAGCAGAAATAAATTTGTCATACCTGTCAGTGACATACACTTTATAAAAAGGAAAAGTCAAGGTAGAGGTATTTGTCCTCATGTATATAATCTCATACTTTCTCTGTGCTTTGCATGATTCAGATAGCTGACAATCCACTGGATCCTCCTGTATAGGCTCTGGCAACTAAGAGTGTCATCTTGAAATGACATGAGATTATCCTAATACTAAGATTAGAGTAACTTTGTGTAGTTTACATAATAATTTCCATGCTGAGTTTGAATATGAAAAAATCCAAACCTACAAGCAAATCTCCATGTCCCAGGTACCCATACTAGCAGGATTTGTGTTCCACAGCAGAGCTCTGTGTTGTTACATTAATAACCCATATTTGTGTAATATGTGACCCATAGGTGTAAAGTCATTGTGAGTTTTCAGAGTGAAAGATGGTGTCTAAAGAAGTTGCTGCTCTTGCTCTTACTCAGAACAGCACAGCCCCATGTTAGCAGAGCTGTGCCATTTTAAGCGATGTCAGTCTGGGTTTCAGGGATGCATTTGTCTTAGTAAAGTGATCCAAATGCTTTTTTTTGCCTGGGTCATTGTTTTAAAAGTTACCCTGAAATTTTTAGTAACACTACAGTAACACCTTTTTTCCAGCATAAATGGAGGGAGAAAATAGCTCCCCATAAAAAACATAAAATTTCAGGAATGCTGGAGTAAGCGTGTATAGGTGTGAGCTTTTGTACCTGAAGGACAAATGCCCCATCCTCCCCTTCTGACCATATCAGTGCATGGGGAAGTCAGCCAGACCCATTTTCTTTATCTTACCCTATGAATTTCCATGGCATCTCCATTGGTCTTTGAACTGCTGGGACTAGGCAACTGAATTAGAACCATCTCAGGTTTATAAAGACTGTTTATATCCTCACTCTTAATATGCCTGTGCAGTCTGAGCCACAGATTGACCCCTATTGATCTGATTTGACTACGCTTCTGTGGAGTAGACAAACAGTGCAAGAGAATCCAGGGGCTCTAATTCACAGTACCTTATTTAGGTTCTTAGGTAATAATTCTTATTTGCATTAATCACATTCATTAGCAGAACCCGAGGCTGCCTCTTGACTTCTATGCATTCCTGTTCCTGACAACAAAACAAGAAGGTATTTGCTCTGAAGAAAGAGTGTTTGAAGTATATTGACACTTGATACTTAATAGTTGCAAAACTTAACTATTAGAAAAAAGATGTTTTTTCGAATCAATGACTCACGCATTACTGTAAAATATATTGATTAAAAACAAAGCATAATGTTAGTCATTTAGTCAGTAGAGTGATGCAATACTGAAATAAATTTATCCTTTGACTTTTGCATTAACCTTTTATTGACTGCTTGCATACTCATAATTAACACACACTTTAGCTAGCTTGGTTAATTTTAGCATCGTGATCAGTGTCCTCTAATGTAGGTGACACCCTGATCACCAAAACTCAGTGCAGTCCAGGGAACCGTGACCAGGCAGGTGTCTCTCAGTGAATGCACACCTGCCCATGGAGATATCAGCCACCTTCCAGGGAAAGCATCATGTGCTGTTATGCAGATAGTCAAACAGTCATATAAATGTTTGTCATCACTTAGCTAACATTGGTAAATATTAATGAGCAAAGTCCATTTGTCAAAAACAGACAAAAAGGTTATGAAAATTATGGGAGCTTTAGAGGGTAGAGGGAGTGACAGTGTGCTCTTCAACAGTAACTAAAAATGGGCTTTTTTAATTGAAACTATCACAAGTCTTGATTGTTTTAGTAAGAAAGAAGGGACTATGGAGCTTTGTGTGTTCTATAAGCAAACAGTTCTTTCCATAGTATGTTGTTAAACACTTACTGTCAATGTGTTCCAGCTAAATTGCTCTGAAATATATCACAAGTTTTCCTGTTCTCCTGCTGCAGATAAAGTATTGAAATCTATTCTGTATTTCAGAGTTTTTGTGATTTCCACTCTTTACACACTTTGACATATAATATGCACAGGTTAGTTCTATTTTCTTTTGTAGTTTTGACTCTAGTAACTCATATAACAGTTTTTAATTGACACAGAATATTTTCATTAATTTACATTATTGTAAATCTTCATACTTTCCCACTACCACCACAGCTCGATGTTTTCAGCCTTTTTTTTGTTTATTTTTATTTATCAGGAGTTGTTGCTAACTCATGTTAACTGTCAGATACAAAGAATTTTAAATAATTCTTTGCAATCATTTAGATGCCTTTGATTATTCTGCTTCAGTTTAAAATGTTGCTATGCTTTTGGCAAGATCTTCTGTTCCACTGCTAAAAATTAAAGATCATTTTAGGAACAATTTCTCCTGTAGAATTTTTTTTTTTAATCAGAAATGTACTCATCTGGAAAGGTCTGGTTTTTGCACCCTAATTCTGAGTGAGAAAACACTTTTTTGACAGTGTTCCAGATTGTGGGAGTTTTTCAGGTGAATTGAGTATTGAACTGCCAGGTGCAGCGGTGACTGCCTAGAACCAGCCCCATACCTTTGAATATGAAAAGCTTAAGCTGTCTTTGATGTCAGCAGATTCAGCACAGGGGTTGTAATTTTGATCAAAATAGATGATTGACAAATTATAAAAATGTATCATTCCCTGCTGTTCTTGCAGCAAAGTACGGAGCAAAGCTGTAGAAATCCAACAGAAGGACGAAAGCACCATGGGATCGCTGACCTTGGAGCCCTATGGCACTGCTTTCCCTTTCTTATATTTTTACAGCACAATGATGCATTTCTGTCCTCAGACTGTTGTCTCAGGACCCAGCACTTCCATTCCTCTAATCACACACATGGAATATGCAATGGCTAAAACTTCCCCAGTTGTGTGATTGCCTGGAACTTCAGGCGCGTGCCTGGTTGTGGGGAGAGCTCTCAGCGATGGCTCTGCTGGCAGCAAATAGAGAAAAGGGAAAGTGGCAGGGAGTGGCTCTTGGGCTGCCCAGGCACAGCATCACCATGACTGCTACCACATTTACAGCAACACAGACACCCATATGGTGGAAAAGCTGGTCAATCTGTTGTGTGAGAGAGCGAGGGAAAAAAAGACATGAAAGGTAAAAAAAGGGATCTGGAATGCTGCGGAAGCTAAAGGTTGATGTATCTTTTCTGTCAGTGAATACTGTTAATAGATGTGGGAGAGAGAGAATTATTATTATTATTATTATTATTATTATTATTATTATTATCTGAATTTTGCAGATCACATAATATGCCTGTAGTATTTATTGGCTGAGCTTTGTGATTTGTCATCTGCAATAATCTCTACATGGTTAATTTGTCCACTTTTAGATGGAAATGCTTAAACTGGAATGTCTTATACTGCACACCAAACTGACTGTATTATTTTGTGCCAAGACAGAAAATAAAGCAAGGTTTTAAAAGCCTTATAGAGTTACGCTGTAATTAGTTTCAGCTTCCCCTGCATATTCATTTTCTCCTGTTCCTTTATATAATTTGGAAGATGTCTTCAGAACATGATGGCACAATCAGTTAAGTACCTCTCAGAACTCACACACTAAACTGCATTTGCTATAACAACTATTATAAAGCAGCCAGCAAAACAAATCCTCTGTTATTCTGTACAGTGCAGCTTATCAATGCAAACAGTTTAATATTTATGCTAAGAGGATTGTCACAAGTAGCTTCTGTTCCTTTAATTCTTGTTTTAAATAAATAATGAGAACATTTAAACACATTACTCTTCCCAGGGCCCTGAGGTCGGCTAATCTTATTATTTATGAAGTGATGTGCTACATAATAGTACTTAGTGCATGTTAACAGATGCTATTATCAGGGGCTGATGTGGAGAGCTGAAGATATATTGGAATGCTATGTGTTAATACTGTCCTTGTAGTGTAATGTACGATGGATTGAGTGCCCAGGATGCTGGTGCAGCAATTAACCACCCACCAACATGGGTGTAAAGCTGAAGTATGTTTTCTCATGGGGATTACACTGCTATTAATAATTCCCAGGAGAAGAAGACATCTTTAATTTGGCAACAGTCTCTTCCAGAAGGTCAGTGGTGTGGACAAGGAAGTTGCGTGTGTCAGTATTTTTAGAGTTCACTCTGCTGGGGTGAAAGACACATATATGTTTAAAACAACTTTAAAGTTCTTACAAAAATTATGTGCTTCATAGACTACAAATTTTTTAAAATGTCATACAAGAGATAAAAGTTCATTTCTGCAATTTGGTTGTTACCTCTTTAAAGAGCAATATAGACCTGCAGTATATACCAAAATTAAGATAATTCTCAGCATTTTTCTTTGTTTTTCCCCTCTGCAAATATTAACTACTTATTCAGCAATGTGCACATTGTTTGAGGGGAAGGGAAAGCAGGGTGGGGGAATCCTCCTTGAACTGTGATAATGTTTTTGATGCAGCATATATTACAGTCTAATCTTTAGAGATGTGGTGGTTGACACTTACAAAAACTTTCCTCTGCAGACTGCAGTTTAGTTGAATATTATAATTAGACTTCACTAGTATTGATGAATAATCCATTTAATAAAAAACATTGTCATTTCAACATTTTCTCTGGGGACTAACATACACTAACCTCTTAATTTAATTTTATTGAAGTTTTGCCCACCCATTCATCATTGGAAGTTGTTATTAACCTCCATTTCCATTTTTCTTTATAGAATTTTCTCTTTTTGTATTGCCTTTTTCAGTGCTAAGCAGGTTGATACACTTGTAAATCTCCAGCATCTACAAAGCTAGTCTGGCTTCTTTAATGTTGTTTAATCTATCCCCCCTGACCTTAATGCAGTAAATTCAGTTTAATCTTTCTCAATAATCTAGTAATACATTGGAAACCAGCAAACATTTAAATCTGATAATGATTTAATCACATACTTTAAATAACAGCTGAGATAATGAAAAAATAATTCACCATATAAAGAAACACTAACTGAGTTTTCTCTGTGATTGGCTTTTTGAGAAATCCCTATAGAAAATACAAAGCCTACAACAGAAATCAACTTCACTGGAAATGTGCAATCCATTTGGTGTCAGAAGATGTCGTATTTCTTTTTTATTATCATTTCTCTCTTTAAATTAATACTCAAATGTATCCTTGCTGAGTATTCAGTTTCTTGATACAGTTTTACTTAAGTGGTTTATCTGCTTACCTTTCTTTTCAGATGCCAGTCAGATGCAGCAGAGAGCTTGCCAGAAGACCAGAAACCAGAATGCCATCCCTTCTGGACAGATGATGATGAATGTAATATGCCTCTGCCATATGATCTAGAAGAAGTAATTGCTTATCTACAAAATCTTGTTCAATGGATAGAATAACAAGTGACCTTCCAGCCCAGAATTATTGATGCTGGTCATCTTGGGAGAAGCTTTGTCATTATCATAAATCTTTTCAGCTTTATGATTCCTTGATCATATGTTATTTTATGTGTCAATGCAGATTTTACCAGTCTTTACACAGTAGTTTCATTACTGTCTCATAATCAAAAAGACCAGCCCCCAGATTTACAGAAGCATGAGTTTTTTAAGGCCTGAAGTCCAGAACACCAGCTTTAGTTTCCTTCTCCTCCACTCTAATGCCCATTGACCCTACAGCCCAGGGATATCTGTGTTTCACAGAATGACAGAATGGGACATGGTTTGAAGACATGGTGTCCCTCTGGTTCATCTGGTCCAACCTCCCTGCTCAGGCAGGGCCATCACTGAGCACAGGGCACTGGGTTGTGTCCAGACAGCTCTGGAATATCCCCAGTGAGGGAGACTCCACATCCTCTGGCCAGTCTGTTCAGTGCCCACAGCAAAGTCCTTGCTCATGTCCAGGTGGAACTTCCTGGGCATCCTTCCTGCCCCTTCCTCTTGTCCCATTGCTGGGCACCAGGAGCAGAGCCTGGTCCATCCTCTGACACCTCCTGCAGACACTGACAGACATCAGTAATGTCCCTTCTCAGCCATCTCTTCTTGAGGCTGAGCAGGCCCAACTCTGCCAGTGTTTGGACACGTTCCCTTGGTATCTGAATTTCAGCTGCCATGAATGCCCAGAACTGTCTCTGGCCTGGCAGGTTTGGGCAACCCAAGGTGTAGCTCACACCTGTGACAAGGCAGACTGCATTATCTGGGTATCCTAATGAGAGGCCAGCTTGGGGTGAGCCTGCTGGACATCTTCCAAACAGAGCTGGAAATTCTCTGTCCAGTAACACAGAGGGGCAGGAGATGCTGGAGATTCCTTTGTGCAGTGGCTCCCTTTTTGACCATTTTTTTCAGATGAGGAATTCTGTAGGAGCATTCTAACATAGATGCCAAGATTTTCTTACCATTTTGCCTCATGGCAAGTGAATACTGCTAAGAGAGATTTCTGATGAGAATCTATACCTCCTGGGCTCCCTGGAATTCAGAATTCAGTTCCTAATCATTGCTTTGTTTCTGCATGTTGTGAATTCTATTCTGAGATCAGGTGTCCCAGTGCATTGCCTAAAGAGCTGATGGTCCTAAGTAAGATCTTCCATTTGGGTTGTTTGCTTCCCTGAGAAACTAGATTTAGATTGTGTGATATTGGGTATTGCAGCATCAAGTGGGATCTAAGAGCACAAACCCAGAATACCATAAGAAATGTAGCTGTTTATGATGTTCTGTAGTAACGTGCTATAAAAAGAACAATTCTGTGTGGGATGATACAGGGCGCTCCTGAATGAGATAGAGAATTTTGATTTGGTAAATTGCTATTTTAACTGAACTGGTTGGACTGGTGTCCAGCATCGCCACAAAAAGCAGAAAATCATTATGGTGAAAATGTACCCAGGCTGTATTACCACTACAAAAGAAGATAGTGAGATTCAGAGTTTGATGTTGCAACCAAGAAATGAATTTGCCTCCTGTGTTAAGTGCTGTTTAAAGTCTCTGCTGAGGCCGGGCTCACCCAGAGCACACCAGCTTTCTGTACTGGCAAATTGCTGTGTGTGTGGATAAGGCTTGTGCTCCCAAAAATTGTACTTTTGACAGTATAACATATGCCAGACCTCCCTGGAGCTAAGGAAACTGTGCCAGTAAAAATTCAGTTTTAGTGGTATAAAACTGTGTCCACACCTACCAGCTTTTGCCAGGACAATTATATCAAGTAGAGATTATACCTCATAAGACTTTTAGTAAAGCTGTGCCAGCAAAAGTATAGATACCTGAATCAAGTGTTTCCATTGTAGTCCTGGCCTTCTGCAAAAACTTTTAGTTACCCTGTAGAATATAAAGACTCTCTGAAGAATAAGTTATGACTTAAACTAGGTTTGATAATATTACCTTGATCCACACATTTATCTGTTGTCTCTTGTGCCATAGATTTCATAACATTTGGAAATACTGCTATGGGCATAGCTTTCTCTTCCCTGCACTAGCTAAAGCTGGTTTTACCAGTGGGCAAATAGCACATATTTGGATTAGTGCCACACTAAACACTGTTTACTTTGGAGATCCCTTTGAGAAAAGCTAGCTGAAGATGTGGGAATTCTGCTTTTGAAAAGGCAATTCTCAGAAACAGATATTGCTTTGGAAATGAGCAATATGAATTTGACAAGCTGATGCTATAACAGTGTTAACACAGTGTTTAGGGGGACTGTTTATTTATGCTGTTACTTTATGATTACTTTGTGTTTAATTAAGTGCTGCTAAAATCCACGGGGATCACAGTATTGAAAGGAATCTGACCACCACAAAGGGTGGAGAAGGCACATCAATGATGTAGTTTGTAGCTGAAGTGGATGCAAAGCTATTAAGAAAAAATGATTGGCAAATAATTATTTCCAGCAGCAGTGAAAATAAAGCCAAACCAAAACAACCTATTAGGAGACTGCTGGCAGTAATAATAGGTTTTTTAGAATACATGTTCCCAGGTCTTGCCTATGCTTGAAGATTTAAGGTAGTGAATTAGCTGAACTAGTACAAGTCTCAGTGCAGTCAGATAGCCGTTCTCTAAGCCATGGATAGCAATGACATGGACAAATGAACACCTTTGGAATGAATAACACTGAAAAAATACCAATAATCAAGTGGTTTAGGGCTCTGTGTTGCATTCCAGTCTTGCATCATCTAAATCAGTATAACCAGATTGAGTTCAGTTGAAATGCAGAAGTATGAGAAGATTTCATATCTCCAAAGCCCACAGGAGTTGATAGCAATAACATGAGCAAGATGGTGGAATTGTTTGAAGCACATAGTAATGCCAAAGGATACCCCAAAAGGAGAACACAAAGGTAAATATATATAAAAACCCTGAGAGATCAAGTGTAAATTAGTCCTGTGTTTAGATTATGTGTTAGAAGCTGACAAATACTTTGAAGATTTCCTTACTTTATTCAAGTAGTTATAATTTAGTTTGTTTCAATGATTCTTTAGCAATCCATTTATATTCCAGCATTAGATAACCCATTTCCTTTCTGGATGAGCTGGAAGACACAGCCTCTTATTAATGTTCTGTGTATAGCAATTGTTTGTCAAGCCTGGATGCTTTAGAAGCATGAGGACCAAGGTCAGGTTTTTTCAAGGAAGAGGTGAAATCATAAATTAACTTCTGACATTAAATTCAGTGGTTCTTTTAAAATGGTGAAGTTCACGGCTTTGCTTACATTTACTTTTCATCAGCCAGGACTGAATTGAGGTAAAATAGTTTCCTTGCACGTGTGTGTCAGGCTAAATGGATTGCAGAAGATACAGATCTGTTTGCCTGTCTGCACTTGCCTTTAGACAATATTCATCAATTTTACAAAAGCTACTGACTAAACATGGAACCAGTACAAATGAAATGCTCAAGGCAAGGGCTTTCTTTTATAAATCTGATACAGAGTTGGTTTTACACTGATAGAAAGAAAATGTTGGCAGAAAATGAAAAACTTCTTTTGTTTCTGTAATTTGGGGAATGAAAGATACAGACTATTTTAAAGTATTTGATAGAAAACTGCTGTGTTATGCAATGTAATTAGAAATATTTTTATAATGCTTTGTTCATATCCCTGTATATGAAAATATTTTATCCCATAGGTCCTTTCTTCTGCTGAAAAGGTTATGTAAATAAATAAAATTAATCTCAATACAGTAGATTTTGAAGGCCTAATACTTATGTTCTAAGCTTTACAGCAGGTTCTGATTATTTTAAGGGTAAATAAGAATGCCGTGAGTAATCAGCAACTGAAAACTGTGCAGGATGGGTAACATGCACCATAATAAATATCCCAATCTGTTGTCTTATTATCATCTGAATATGGTTTTAGGTTCACTTGTAGTGGTACAACATACACTATAAAATCATGCTGGACTGCTTAGTGCAGTGGGGCAGATTTAGGGATTCCAGTCATGTAACAGGACAGAAATCAAAAGATAATTAAAATCCATCATGAAAGGTGACTAAAATACTGTGGTGTGTTAAGAGTTGGTATAGCAGTGCTGTTCCATCAGTCCAGTGCCATGCAGTGGAGTTTGGGCTGTTGGATATTAAACCAGGCCAGGCTTAGGTTTCCATCTAAGCTGGGCTGAGAGCAGGGCAAGAGAGACGAGGTGAGATGCACACGAGACCCAAGGATGTGCTTTCTCAAGGCCACAACTTCATTAACTGGGCTCATATGGGAGTCATTGAGCTCAAACTTGTACAGTGCAGGTCAGGATCCCTCCCTTAATTGTTACCACCTGGTGCAAAGTTAATGTTGGCTCCCTAAATGCCTTCCTGCCCCTGACAGCCAGTCCTCAGCTTTCTGCTGATAGCTGACCACTGTCAGCTCACACCAAGGTTACAGAGTTGGGAAGAATGGTTGTTCCACTGTAGCAACAGGGATGAGAAACTCTCATTCCCAACTCCATGGACTGAGTACTTACAAACATTCTCCTTCTCATTTGGGATTCAAGTTGCTGCAGCTCATCTTCTGTCCTGTCCCACCAGGACAGTGATATCACACAGGAAAGGGTCAGACAATTCTCTTTGCATGAGGTTCCTCATCAAAAGCAGACACCCATTGCACTCCCCATAAGAGTAGAAAGTTCAGGACTATCATAATCTGCCTTTAGAGGGTGGGAGCTGCTAGGGAGTGATGAAGGACTGTGGCTACACCACCTGTACAGGCAGAGGCAATCCTGAATAGAAACACTGCTCTCTTTCCTGTCCATACTAACTCTTCAACGTGGCTGGGCTTGCACCTTCATTTACATTCATCTGTCCTCTTCATCTTAGCCTGAGGGCATTCATTGGACAAAAGAAGATAATATATACAATTACAAAAAAGACTGTACATAGAAAGGCTACAGAACTGGCTGAATAACATGTAAAATAAAAGCCAAGAAATAACTGATAAAATTAGCACATTAAAATGTTGATATTTAGGCATGAGCACTTCACATGTCATGGGAACTATCATTTCTCTTCTTGTTGGTTAAGAGATAACATTCATAATCCTAAAGGATGTATTGTGCTGTGGTTTACATCCTCTAAATCTCCACTGGTTTTACAGGGCTTGTCCATGATGATCAAGAATTTGGTCACAAAAGTTGTTCTCCTCCCCCTCCCTATGGTCAAATACTTGCTTTCATGCCAACACATCTTGGTCTGATTAGTCCCCTTGATTACAGGCTAAAGTAAAAAGTCAGGTGTATAAGATTCCCATTATCCTTTATTCCACTGCTTCTAAGAACAGGTCAGATAGAGTTATTTCAGTGAAAATGTGAACAATCAACTTCTGTTTACCATTAACCTTCAGTTTTCTTTTCTTAAAATCAAATCAGGGCTTGGTAGGCAGTTATTTTCATACATGTCCCTTGATCAGTGGAACAATCTGTCAAAAGCCATTAAAGCCTCTATTAGGTTGAATTGCATTCAAAGTTAAGCTTTCCAATCATCTGAAGGGCTCTGATGATTGTTTTTAATATAGTATACATTGATTTCTCTCTCAGAGTAGCAACATAACTTTGAAATTAAGTGTGTATGACTTGAGCATTTTGCTCTCCAGTATATCTTGAGAAGCTTTGTTTCTTGTGGAAGATGAATGTCTGCATGAAAAAGGAAAAAAGAAAATGCAGTGAAATTACCTCTTTAATGTCATAAATTTTTAACTTTTCCTAGTTCATTGTAACCCTGAAGATGTTACATATGAAACAGGAAGAAATTTTCCAGGATCTCTTTCCTCAACAGCTTCACTGAAAAATGTATCTAATTTTATTGATATTTTAAAAGTGGCTCTTTATCTTAAGATATCAGGATGCTTTACACAGAGAAACTGAGGCAGGGGTGAAAAGTGCAGCTGGGATCTGAGTACCAACGCTGGAAGGAGTGTTATGTAACCCCCTGTTGCTGGCATATCTCTGTTACTTCCAGTAATCAGCTCAGTTTACAGATTAAAGATGCTCTCACAGAACTTGTTGTCCTCCAAAATTATAGCTGAAAGTTGAGCTGGAATCTGTCCTACTCATGTCATATTTAGCACAATATTTAATTGCATAACATACAATAATATATCTCATATAATAGAGATCTTTCAGACTTCCTAAGGTTTGATTAAAACTTTCCAGTGAATCTTTTTGTTACATTCCAAGTCCCTGAGCTCTCAATGGGGAAGAGATTTTATTGGATTGAAATGATTCCATGGAGAATATGCAGTATAAAATACAATATAAAATAATACTATCCCCACTCTTCTAGATCTGTTTTAAGTATTTCCACTGTATGCCCCACAAGGTGGTACAGCTGCTGTATTAGGAAACTCCTAAGATATACCTAATAATACCCTGTTGGTATTTGTGCTATTTTTACCAAGGTGAAGGTGAGTTCTTGAAGCAAACTGGAATGCTGGTTATGCACCTGTTAGCACTTTGGTGTGGTACTTATTTGGTAGTCTGGTAGTACTTTACTGAGAGCACTCTTTTACTAGCTATTTTTATGAACATCCTAATAAATTATTATCCAACATCAAAGAATTCCACAATTCTTCTATTGCTGTTCTTTTCTATTGACTGATGTCCCTTCTTTCCCTTTTGTCTCAGTATTAACAGTAATGTTATTAAAGAGTTTTGTTCTTTGTTAGGCTGATGTGACCTTAAAGTGAGAAAACTTTAGAATTATGTGTCAGATATTCCCTGAAGTACATTTCTTTTCAAACCAATTTATTAGGTTATTTTGACTCCTTTTTTATTTAGTACTGCTACTTTTTCTTAAGATCTATTTATAGAGCTCTGCAAGATATACAGTGATATGTAAGTTTGTACTATGTATTTACTAATTTACTGACATTTATCAAATAAACTACTTCAAGAGTCTGTTTATCTGTCATTTGTCCTTTAGAGGCTGTTAGTTCTGGTCTTCAATATCTCATTGTTGCAGTGCATGGAGGTTCAGGTGCATAGGTGACAAAATTGGGTTCTGTAAGCTCTCTATATGCCAAATAGGGAGAGAGAAACTTTGTCAAAGCACCAGACTCAAAGATGCTGAGTCTATTCTTCAGTGGCACATTGCACACAACCTGAACTGTGTGTCAAGTCCAAGCACCCTCATCTGCCTATGCTGGCAATTTAATAATGGTAAACAGAAAAAATAGATGGTGGAGGGTTTGTTTTGATTCTTGAATTGATAGAATTAAGAACTGGTTATATTGTAAATCCTCTAGTAAGGAAATAAGAATAATTTCTGTGCCTCTGGTAAGACTCATCATAAATGAGAAAGACTGACTTCTATTCCCTGTAAGAGTGTTTCCTTCAGCAAAAAATTATGTCTCTGCTAGGTTTAGAACACATTCTTCTGGAGTGCAACCTTACACTTCCTTACACTTCCCACTTCTGACACAAACTGTTACATTATGTGAGTAGTAGGAACTCAGTGCCCACCAAAACTGCATCAGCCTGAGTGTGTAACCTGTTCCGTGTTTGTTGCAGTAAGAGCTTGCAATTTAAAATATATGTAGTCATGTTAAACAAGGCAATGTCAAAGAAATGTGTCTTGTACATAGACTAAGGTAGTGAGGTTTGTGATGTCCATTCATAAAGAGTTTCATTTCACAGATTTATACACACCCATATCAGATTTTGTGTACGATTCTGCTATGTCAGAGGAGTAGTTGTCCTTAGCTGTCTCTTTCCTTGTGGAAAGCTGTGTCCATGCTATCCCAGATTCAAGTGGGAGAGCAAGGCAAGGACTGAAACTGCAGATTTCCTGTGATGCTCTGACAGGAGCCCTTGTAGAGATCAGGAGAGTGATTAGATGTGCACATGGGCATGTGGCTGAGGTGCACTGCAGTGCTCTGTAATTCCTGGGGTTCCCTTAAGGCCAAAGGCTGTGTGCCCAAATTATTCTGCATTAGTAGATTCCAGCCAAGAGATGATGGAAATGTGACTAATATTGGCCAGGATGGAACAGAGTCTCCAAGTAAAAAAGTTGACAGAGAGCATTATTAACACACACTCCAGCTCAGAGTCAGCAAGGCATCCAAGAGGTGAGAAATTTGATATCTTAGCCTAGAACATTGTTTCCTTGGCTTTAGAAAACGTTTAATTGATTTAAATAAAAGCCAGGCAACTGGATGGAGACCCATTTGCAAAACCAATGTTAGTCTGAAACATTTCTTATAATCCATTGTGATATATGTATTTAGAAAGACCAAGATGAGTGTCCCTGGGATCTAGAAAGCCTTGAGCTTTTCCTTTTTTCTTCCTTTTTTTTACTCTCAGAGTATACTTTTCCTTAACTTTTCCTAAAAATGGGTTAAACACATGGCAGTGGTGACCTTCCAGAAAAAATAAATAAATGAAAAAGATGCAATAATCTTTGCTGCAGGGACACAGGCACAAGGTTTGTAAAAGTTTGTATCACTATGGATTCTTGCTTTTTCAGTGGGTCCAGAGTATGCTTTTAGAGTTCGTAACTGAATCAGTTTATCTTCTAAAGACATACATGCAAGTTGTCATCTAATCTATATGATTCCCCCTTTGCACAATTATATTTCCTCTCATCTGGTCTGTATAAAACTTGCTGCATAATTATCACTAAGGTTTTGAAAATAGCAGCACTTCATTAATTAGGTTTCTGCTATCCTGTTCCTAGTTGCATGTTAATTATTAAGGTGAAAATAAAGGACACTTTTCATAAGCCTTCATATTTTCTGTTTACAAGTATTCTGCTAACATCTAATAAACTTAATGGCCTCTAACAACAAGAGGAAGTGAAATCCTACTTAGCAAATTCATAGCTTTTCAATGTATCTTGTGGCTTTATGGTATGTCAAACTGTAGGAATGTAAAAGCGGTTTAAGAAGCTGTTGCTGGATTCAACTAGCTGCAGAAACTTTTAAGTTATTTTTGTTTCTCCTTTATTGCTTAACCTCTGGGGCCTAAGTGTGGGCTACTTGATAAAGCAGTCATTCAGGAACTTGAAACTATACAAGCTTTGACTTGATAGACTTGGAACGAGATCTTGTATTAAACATACATTTTAAAAATATAATTTCAAATCTGGAAATTGATTGTGGCTTGACCTGTATATACTGAAGAGCTCACTGTTCGTTACTTTCTTTGCTTTACTGATATTATTATTAGATCTATTGTTCTTTTACTAGAACTCCCAGCAGATATAAGAAAAATCAATGTAGAGCAAAGCATATTGGACAACAGCACTTTCATTAGTGTCAGGGCCACAACTGACTAACTAAGACTAATTTATGACATTTCCACTTTTAAAGGTTGCAAATTCTTGTATTATGCATTTTCTGGTATTCTCAGGGGGGCAGAGTTAAACATGCATGAAGCAGGCTTGGAACAGAGCAGTCTTTTTAAAAAGTTCAATATAACACACTGATTTTTTGTACATGCCTATGTGAGAATTATAAATCACAAGGAATTTCTCTCCAATGGTTTTTTTTGTTGTTTTTTTTTAAACATAGCATACATCCAAAGTTACACTTCCCAGCATTTTGTATTTGTCTGCATACCCTTCCATTGACTCATTTCAATGAACTGCTGGACAGGGTGATCTCTCAGGTGCCTATTGCAGTGCACATTCGGCACTTGCCTGGTGCAGAGCAGGATGCAAAGGGATCTCTGAGGATGCATCCCTTCCCCACATCATTGCCTGAGCCAGCTCATCTTGGATTGAGGATGCTCAGGGGTCTGTAGTTCAAAAACACATCTGCCCAGCTAATGGGGTCAGAACTTCTTCCAATAATGGATTGGTTCTCTCTAGGGTAAAGTGCCTCTAAGAGAAATTGAGAGGAGATCCATCCTTAAATAAGATTTGATGCAGCCCAGGAGAATGACAATTACATCTTTTGCTAACACTATTTCTAAGGCAAAGTCATGCTTTGAAGGAAACAGGATGATGGGGTACTTGGGGAGATTTTTGTAGTGTAGTGACTAGTAGATAGGTCCATGTTATAGAAGAGTTCTGTGAGAGAGAAAATGAAACTCATGTAAGTGGCTCCTCTGTTGCAGACAGTGAGAAGTGTCCCTGTGTGGGTCACCTTAGTAAAGTCTGGGTTATTTTCTTCTTGGACTAAGTGCAGCTGGTGACAGCAGCAGATACTTTTATCCAACAGATGAAAAGCACAAGAACCACTCCTGGGGTTGAAATCCAGGGACCCAGCTGAGATGGACAGTAAAAGAGGCATTCAGAAGGGGCTGCCAAAATCAAGTTAGAGCTGCGATTAGAATTCATACCTGGATGAATTCATACCTTCACTGTGTCCATGGCATAAGTCTCAGCCATGGAGGGTCTGGGGTAGGGCTGGGCAGGGGTGATTTCATTGGAGACAGTGAGCTGTGTCTACATCTGAACTTTCTCCCTCTCATACTCAGACATTATTTCCCCACATTGTGCAGGACTGTGCACACTCTAGCAGCAAACCTGCCCCAGAGTCAGCAGCACAGGGAGGACACCATGGGTGTGCAGTAATCCTGTGGCAGGGAAGGGAGATCCCAGCAGTTAGAAGGCACTAGAGCCAACACTGAGCTCATGTGTATGTGAACAAAAGCAGGGTGAGTTTGTTTACTCCTCTGATTCCATATTACTGATTCACAGAAAGGCATTTTTCAACCATTATTCTTAAATTCAAATCCTGATTTTCATGGCAGGCCTGGGGCTGAAATACAAGTTGGAGGTGGGGGCAGTAGCTGAGATTTTGCCTGTCTCTGACCACTTAATTTTCTATTTTGTAATTCCTCAGCTTTCTGCACATGTCACTTTTACATGCAAGATGCAGCAGTAGGCTCTCCAGTCATTGATCCTGATTTAACTGGTGTCAATCATCCATTTTGGACACTTGCATAATACTTCTGACTCCTACATCAGCACTGGCTTGTCAGAAGTTCAAGCTGCATGGCAGCACCTCAACCTCTTCAGAATCGTGGCTGCAGCGTCTCTGCTCCCACCTTCTTGCTGTCACCTGGTGTGGGAGAGGGCACAGCTCTCCCTCTTACCCTCCTTGTCTCTTTCCCAGCTTTTTTGTAGGTACTTGCACTTACTGCTGGCCCTGACCCTGTGATGGGGGTCCCTTTCCTTGAAGAAACATAACTCAGTGGTAGTGATGAGACGCTGGAATAGGTTACCCAGAGAAGCTGTGAAGTCACAGCCCTGGAAGTGTTTGAGGTTTGGGTCCAGGGGAAAGTGTCCTTGCCCAGTGCAGGGGGCTTGGAACAAGCTGATCTATAAGGTCTCTTCCAACCCCAGCCATTCTGTGATTTTGAGAGTCAGCTGCCTCTGCTCCCTGTGATAGCTCTCCTGTGATTGCTGGTGACACTCTGTCTGCTGCCCTGGCATCCTGCTTGCCCTTACCTGCACTCTCTGTGGCACCAGCTGATGTCACCTACAGCTGTGTCCTGTCCCTGTCCCACTGATGGCAGCAGCAGGGTGCTGGGGCAGTGCTGGGCTGGCTGGGGGGGCAGCCAGGTGCTGTTGCTGGCACATCCCCTTTGCATCACTTCAGTACTCAGCTGGCAGTAGGTGTGAAAAGACATCTCAACATCAAGGCTGTCTTTGTGAAATGGTTTGACACAACGTGGCACGTTTTGTCATGTGCCATAATATTTTATGCCTTTTTTTCCTCTTTGAGAACAACCATGTAGCTCCTTGTTAGTGGCTAATAAACAGGAACAGAAAAATATCTCCAGCTATACATTCAAAAGTTTGCATTCTGTGGCCAAGGAGGGAGTTAAATGTACAGGTATCTAATGAAGCCATAGAATGGTTACAAAGAGCTGCACAAGCAAATGAATGTCTATGTGGCTCTTTACCCCTCAGAACTCCAAAAGAGAACAAAAAGGGCCTGATCTGAAAGTAGTTGCAGGCTGGGGTTTCAACATTCCTGTGGAGTACCTGCCCTACCTCTGCCCGTCTGCCAGTGCCACTTGTGTTGTAGCTCTGTAGCCTCCCTGCTCTGCTCTCTTTGGTGTTGCCAGAGGTAAACAGCACTGCAGCATCAGTGTTTGCTTCCCAAGGCAGGCCTCTGACTGCTCCCCATCACCCCCTGAGCAGTGCTGAACACTCTGTCACTCCTTTCTAATTCTCATTTATTGTATGTACCTTTCAGAGCCTCACAGGGCAAAAGATAAAAGAATACAAGTTCCTGTAGTGTAAATAAAAATCCCAGTGCTAAGGAGCAACCCTGAAATGTACGGCAGGATTTTCTATTATTTAGAAACACTGTAAATCATTATTTTATGGAGAAGTAAAATATGTAAAAACATTTCTGTATAGTTCTTTTCTAAATCTAACACAGAAGCTATTCCCCCCTTTTTAAAGCAACCATTTAATAAAGTCTGACACTTAGCAATGTTTTGAAATAATTTCTGCTGCTCTGCCAGCAGTTAGCTTTGCTGTGAATCTCTAAAGACAAATCCATCTACAGTGAATCTAGCAAAATTCAGCTCTGTGTTGTATGTCAGGGTTGAGGACTACTTGTCAGCTCTGGCACTGTCAGATTTTATCTTTAAATATGACAGGCAATTTGTTCAGGGAGCACTTCTGAATGACAAGATATAGTGGTGTTGTAAAACATGGCACCTGTGTGGTATGCCCTGCCTCTGTGGACATCAGAGGCTATTGTTTCCTTTGCTATTAGACAGCCACAGTCACACAATAAGGTGTGTAAAATGTTCACAGAAACCTTTTAAATAGAGTAGCAGGAAAGTAGATACCCTCCGGTCATTTAAGTCAGGCCATTTATCATTTTATCTTATAAAACGCAACATTCGCTAAAATGCGATGTAAAGAGAAAACCAAATGCTCTGCTGAGCAATGTCAGTGCAAGCCAAGGGTTTGAGCCATGCTGTAATAAAAGAGGGTTATCTTTAAAGTGAAGTGCAATAGGAAAATTAGGATTTTAACTCCTTCCCTGTCAGACAGCAGCAAGAGCCATGCAGAGGGCTGGTGTTGGCATATGGGATGAGTCTGGCCCCACTGAAAAATCCTGTTGTCACAGTGGGGCTTCCTGGAATGGGGCAGTGAGAGCACATGGTGAAACATTAACACACCTAATATGTTTGGTTTAACAATAAATAAATAGACATTTAGGATAATTTCCTTGAAATATAAACGAGATCAAACTGGGGAAATTCAAGTGGAGGCATTATGGGTATGCCACAGCCAAAGTCAAGAGTGGGCTTTTCCCCCCTGCAAGAGCCATATGTTCATAGGACTGGTGAGCAGCCTTGTTCAGAACCTGAGTGTAAAACTGAGTCAGTCTAGCAGTCTGATACTGCAGGGACACTGCATGCAGCCATATCCCAGTACACCTGTGCTAATGCTCTTGCCCTGCTCACAGGGAGTGGTGTCTGGACTCTGCAGGACCTGGGAGGAGTCCAGCTCACTCTTTTAAAACTGAAAAAAAATTCCCTTTAGACTTTTGTGTTGGCCTGTTCCTGTTACCAAAGAGGTGGCCAAGGTGCTGCTGATTGTGTGCAATTGCCTGTCATCCAGGGCAGTCTGTGTCTGTCCAGTGGAGCTGATCCCTCACCTGTTCAGGACTTGTAGCCTTTGCACATGAACCAGCTCCTGAGGCCTCCCCTTCCCAACCACTGCCCTGCTCCTCGCTGCCCTTGCTTATCTGCCAGCAAGTGAAACTGCTTTACAGCCAGGGGAGGAGGTACAGGTCTGCCCTCATGGGTGAAAGAAGGGATTTGATCCTTGATGTGCATCCCAGTTGCCCTTGAGGGCCAGGCAGAGTCTGGGCTCTGAAAAATCTGTACCATGAGAAGACTGTTAAGGCCATTCTTTGTAGATTTTCCAAGTCCAGGAAGAGGGAAAATGTCAAATGATAGGGGTTTGATTAGCAGTAACACTGTGATCAAATCATATTAATGTCCAGTGGTCAGCTGGAAGGCATGCAATATTGGGATTTTACTAAAAGTCTCAAGCCCTGGAAATGAGTGATTCTGTAAGAACATTGTTTTAATTTTCATGTAAGAAGCAAGTGTTTGGACTTCATGTTTACAGCTGAATGGAATAGAAGTGAGCTCTGCAAACTCAAACACTAGGTGGCAAATACACTGACATCAGTTAAAACCTAATGTTAGTAGCCTAATATCTCAATTTTTGCAGCCTGCCCTGTTAATAGCATTTAGTGATGTGAGTAGTGGTGTGCATGTAGCTTTGGCATGGCAGCTGGAACAAAAATAAAAGTAATACAAAGTGGTGGGTGATAGGATGGGTTTGGTAGTTAGAAAGATGTAGAATATGTACAAACAGATGCCTCATTAGGAAGGACTTGGCATAGTTTAAATATACTTTTTTGTTCTTATTATGAAAAGAAATTAAGTAATGTCTTTTTACCTTGGTGTAACTACTTTAAAGGGAATTCTCTAGATGAAGAAGTAGCCATGCTATTTGTTTTTTGGCAGACAAAACTATCTGTCATGTTTACTCTTAGTATGATTTCCTCATCTTCAGTAGAAAAAAATAATACTTTTGTTTTTAAGTGGAATAACTGAGTTCAGATATTTATAAATTCTCCTCAGATGCTTTTATCTGTTCCTTTTTTACATACAAGGTTGCCATAATTTTAGAACCACTGGGAAGTCGAGCATTCATCTTACATAAGCAAAGATCTTTTAATGATTAGCTCCATATTCTGAGATGGTTTCTACAATGAATGGATAGCAAGAAGCATCTCCAGAGGGTTAATCATTCCACCTGGATTTGGTATTTATTTCATGTTTGCATGAACTGTTGCTGAAGCAGTCTATCTCTTCCCATTGACTCTGGAGAGAGGTGAGGTAACTTGCTTGTGTAACTTTCAGCTAAATTTGGCTGAGGAAAGTCATCTCTAGTCACCTAAATCCCTTGACTTGCTCCCTGACATAGCAGCCTAGACAGATCACAAAGGTGTTTTCAAGCATGTTTTCCTACTCTTTGTTCATTGGCATTTGACCATTTGTGATAGAGCTTCATAATGGAAGCTAATTCAAAGGGCTTTTAAAAACAAGAAGATTTTTTTGTAATTAATAGTGATGGATGACTGGTATGGTCACACAGAACAACATAAATCTTTGTGCCATGCCCAGTGCTAAAAAGCAGATAAACTCTAGCTCAGGGAACTCGGGTACTTAAACACAGGAAAGTCATCCGGGGAAAGGGGTTTAGACCTCACGTCCATTAGAAGGGCAGATAAACACCCAGTGAAGTAATTTTGCCTGCCCATCACCGAATAATGTACTCTGAAAGGAAGTGCTGCACTTCAGTTCCACCCTCCTCAAGCAAGTGGCTTTGCCAGCAGTTTTAGAGAGAACACAGTCAGAGAGAAAAAACCCCTCAAACACTAATGAAGGGGTACATACATAAAAGTAACTGCCCCAAATCAGAAGCAGCTGTGAGTATCAGTTATCTACCAGTGGATTTTCATGAGGCATGAGATATAAAATACTTCATATATATTTCAAATGCTGTGTATTTACTGGGGTGTATGTTATAGAGCTGTATAAGAAGTACTAGTATCAAGGAATAAGAAGATATTTTTTTTACAGATGAAAATTGAAATTTTGGGATAAAAGTGTACTGATCAGCAGTGAAAAATACATAGACATCTCACAAACTGTGTGCCAGTGTATAATCTTTTGCTGCTACAGCAATTTCTCCTCTTAAATACTTTCATTTGAATATTGCTGTTACAGGAAACCTGAGATGTGCCAGGTAGGGAGAAGTAGTTAATCACATTATGCACTCTACAAGTGGTGAGCAGGCTTTATTAGTTTCTTCTATAGATAAAATTAAGTGATATCTGGGAGATATCTGCAATAAATGTATTTTGGGTTTTTCTTATTTTTGCTTTAGTAGTCTCCTTGTGTCCTCAGTTTGTGTTTTCTAAGCCATGAAGGTGGTTATCATATAAGTTGGGCTTAGGTAGGAATCAAAATAATGGCATCAAATGCACAGGAACAGATTTCTTTGTTAGGAAAAATTGCAATTCATTGATGCACAAGAGCCCACCCCTCTGTGGGCCCAAGCCACAATGGATGTGATTATCCATAGCTGGAGCTACTCTGAGATGACAGGAAATGGGAGCAAAAACTTCATTGATTTCCCAGCTGCCCAGGAGAATGGCTTGAGTCTGTGAAGGGGAGCTAGAACTGTGATGGGGAGGAACTCAAGGAGCCTGGAAGAAGCTGATGGACATGCCTGAAAGCAGAAAGGTAAGTGGGAGTGTTTTCCCATGCTCCTGAATTTACGATGGTGTTTTGCACAAAGTCTTGCATTTGGTAGAGTAAATATTTGAATATGTTCTGTGGTTAATAGAGGGATCAAATTCAGGCAAGCACACTTTGCCTCAGGACTCCTCCAGCTGTAGGAGTGAGGCTTTGTACCCCTCTGGACCAAGTTTGGCTAGGGAGCAGTGTTTACTCCAATGCTTTTTAATTCATTGTCTTAAAGGCTGTTGAATTTATGGCAACTTTAATCAAATATGAAATAAAAATGCAAGTCTCAGTGATTGAAGTTCTGAAATTGTTTTTTGAAGTTTGGAATGTGGCAAAACGAGTGGGAGACAGCAGTGTCCCTTCTGAGGAGGAAGCAGCAGGACGTGCCCATCACTGCCCCTTTGGAGCAGCCAGCTGGTCAGTCAGTCACAGCAAGGGCTCTGTCCTGTGTAGAGGGAACACTAAACAACAGGGAGAGAGCAAAACTGTTGTGGTGAGGACATAAGGGCAGGATTTTGGTGACAAAGAATCTGAATTTATGGGAAATTAGTCTTCATTAGTTCTGCTGTTAACACAACCTCTTTCTGGTAAGCCTGAGAAAACCAGGGCTTTCTCTGTTTTACACTAATAAAACTAGGTTAATGTTATTTAAAATGCTTTGGCTGTACAAGTTTCCCATAAGCTTCCAGCAATTATCCACAATGGATGCACATTCTTAACTCATGTTTGATTTTAATAGTCAGTGTGACACTGAGTAGAATTGGATTGGGCACTGAGATTTTCAGTCCCAAACCACCAAGTGCACTTAGATTTAAATAGCATGAGTTTAAATTGGGAAAATGTGGCTTTGCTGGATCCAAGCTGGTGCTTGGTATCCCAGTTTTGTAACTTTTTGAGCAGAGGTTTTTCATAAGAATAAATAATTTCACGTGGTTTCCTAAAGAAGTGTGTTTGCAATAGTGCCATGTGCTCAGACAAGGACTGATTTAAACCAAAATGAATTGAATAACAGAATAAGTTTCTGCTGGTTTTATGAGAATGGAAGAGAGGCGTTATTAATGCCTATAAGGAAAAGGCTGCTTTGAGAACTCAGTCCTACTAGAAATCAGCTCACCTACACAGGTGTGAAATTATGAGCCTGAACTCCATAGCAAGTGGGTATTGTGGCTTTTACTGTGACAAAGCTTTGAAAGCAAACACTGTATTCAAAACAACTGTTCAGAATGTTTCACCCAAAATGAGGATCTTTTCCTTGCTAAGGGATGTGTGTGGTAGGCTGCACATTAATGCAGACCTTAGTTTCATCCAGAAGAATCCCAAGAACCTCTGGGGCTCTGCAGTTACTGAAGGCTCATGTACCAGCTGACCACAGCCTTCCTCCCTTCTTCACCTTCCTAAATGAAGGGGGGCATTGGAGAGAAAGTTGACCCAGGCATGCTAATGTGAGTGTTAGGATGAAGAACACACAGCTTTGTCAAACAGCAATATTGTCTGAGCTAATTGAAGAATCATGGACTTACTTGGGGTGGGAAAGGCTTTTAGTATTGAGCCCACCAGAATCCCCAGTACTGTCAAGTCCACCACTAACCCATGTCATTAAGTTCCACAGCCACACAGCTTTTAAATACCTACAGGAATGATGACTCCATCCCTTCCCTGGGAAGCCTGTTTCTCTTATTCCTACAAAAAGTTTGTAATTACATTGCAGCTTTATTTTATTTTGCTCTTCTTAAAAATCAACTGAATATCAATCTACAATCAATAAAGAAAGTTGCCTATAGGCAGTTCTACCTTCCAATCTACTCCATGGATCAGCTGCTGGTAATCTATACACAGTCAATAAGACACATTTCAAAAGTGAGGTTTTTCTCCCAAAAGGCAAAACTGCTCTAATTTACAGCTGGATATTAACTGGGCATACAGTATACACCTGAAGTAAATGTAATTTGCAATTTACAAGAAACTCTTGTGAAAGATTAGATCTGATCTTCTCTCTATGCAACTAATCTATGGATATTTATATTATGATAACTGGAGAGCACAAATTGATTTGGTTTTTCCTTTTGGGTATCTTTTTCATTTGTTTGTTTAGCAAAACCTGCAGGGGAAACTTGAACAGCTACAATTACAGTCACAGTTACAAGTTGTGGGGTCTGTAGATAATAAGCTACACGGCATTTTTATTGTGCTCTTTTATTATTATTTGGTTAAAGAATGCTTTTTTTCCCAAGACAATCCATCTGTATTTTGTAGGAAGAAGAATCAAAGCAATAGCTGTCAAATATCAGTGAGATAGCAGATTTACAAATTAATCCCATTGCTTTGTATTTCCACAAAGGTTGAAATCTATAATTAACTTATTAGAAGCTCTCAGACAGCTAGGTGTGCAAAATGGCAGCAGGTGTGTAATATCATTAGAAATATACTGTATTAAAAACACCTTGGAGTTTTATCCCTTTCGTTTCGTGCTACCAGCTGCCAATTTGATTGGTTAAGTAGTTTTGGGCCATGCAATACTCTTTCTTTTGGATTGATGTGTTTATTACTTTTTATGACAGGGGATCCCAAGGCAGATGTTCAATAAAGAAACAAGCTGCTACAGACCAGAGTAAAGAGATAGGTGGTGTAGATGCAGGAAATTGGGAAAGTTATCATATGTGCTAAGTTGTTATTGAAGATTTTGCTCCCAGCATTTGTAGCAGTTGTGTTATATGCTCTTCCACAGACAGTAATCTAACAGGGAATTATTGAAAGCCAAGTGCCAAGATTTCAAATTGCACTGTATGATGTGGACTGCTACTCGAGCAGGGAGCTGGAGCTTAGAAATGATAAAGACGTGGCTATGGCATCTTTTTTGAGCTGTGTGGGAGCAGTGAGAGCTGCTGTGCTCCTGCAGAGCCTTTCCTCACCAAGCTCAAGGTCTGCCTTTCCTTTGCACCTTGTGCAGTCACTGGTGAAGTCATTTACATTAGCACAAAGGGACTGAAAATTGTTACTGGGAAGGAATATTGTTCAGAATTTGGATAAAGGGTGAGGAAATTATTGTTGTATAGATTTGGATCAACCAAAGCCAAACTCAGCTCTGTCTTCACCAGTAAAAATACAGGCTCATCATATTTAACTGAATGTGAACATACAGATGGGTTCATGGGTAAAACCAAAGAAAGAGACAGGTTTTTAGTTCCTTTAACTGTTTACTGCTTGGTTTGTTTTGCTTAGTGCTAAGGGGTAGAGAAAATACAAGTTTCATAGCTTTTGGAAACTTCAAAACACTCCTGTAGGGAAAAAACAAATATTTTCTAGAGAGGCTTTGTGGCATAAACCATTTATTTTTCAGTGTTTTAAAAGGAAGCAATACTGTGATTGACATAAGATTTTTCTTTTTAATTGATTTAGTATATTTTGCTGGTTTTGTGACTTTAATTTAATCTATTACAACCAGATATGAGGAGAGCTAATAATTCATGAGAGATGTTATTTTCTAATTAGATTTTTATGAATGCCCCTAAAGCTTCTGCCCAGAAGTGGAAGCTGGCCAAAAGTTTGAATTATATTGAGAGCGAACTGTTCTGCTCTATCCATATTATTTGATCCACTGCTTTCCTTTGGTTTCTGGGTGTATTAGCATCATCCCTGAAATAATATTTTTCCCCTGTGTTTGGAAGGGATGAGTATCTCATTCTTCCTTTCACCACCTCTGAGACACTTCCAGTCCTACTCCTTCAATCTCCTCTTGACTTTCTGAGGCTCAGCTCTTCAAACTGCACTGGGCAAAAAGTGCTGCCCTCCTTTCTCCTGCAGACAAGAAGGTGTGTCTTGTGCCATCTCAAATCTTCCCACTCCTGTGTGTGTCACTTGAAACTTCCCTTCTTTGGTTATAAGGCTGTATCTTTCCATAGCTCCTGCCCTTTCTTGCTGTTTGTGAACTGCAGAGGGGCTACAGAGAGAAAAAGCAAATGTGTAATGGGCTCTTGTTGTCTGTGGGGAGAAAAGCTGCTCAAATTGAGTCAGCCCTGTGGTCTGAAGGACTTCTCGTGGACTGAAATGGCAAATTTCATGGGCTGAGACAAGTATTCCAGGTCACATCTCAGCTATTCTAAATTCTTCTAAGCTACTGAAGCCTTAAGGAGGGAAGAAAAAGAAGTTATCAAATTTAGGCTATTATTAGGCTATTTGTCAGACCAGTTTAACAAACAAATTCCAAGTGTTGCTCTGGATTTCGGATGGTTGCAGTTCAGTTGGCAGGAGGGACTGGGGTCAGGGAAGGCTGAGGCTGTGTGGGATCAGCTGAGAGAAATGCCAGGGATGTGTTAAACACATGAGGCAGAAAAGAGAGACTGTGGCAGTGGAGCTGTGTTAGAGCAGGGGCTGAACATAAAACTCAGGAGTACTTTTAGTAACAGGATGTGTTTTGATGCACAAACAAAGGCAGTGAAAGAGACAATGCAGACCTTGGGAGCTGAGGAGCATGGGAAAGGGGAATCATGCTAAAAAGCAATATGAGCCGTTGGGGGAAGTGACGTTTTAAAAACAAACCACAGCGATTGCTGCATTGTACAAACCTAATAAGACATAGTGAAAAATATTGGATTTATTTTTACAAGTTAAAAGTGACCTTGTTGGCCTTATGAATGGATTCACTTCTCACAGTACCTCTTAAGGGCATTAGGGTTATGACTAACTCATAAAAATAAATCCAATATTTTCCCCTTGGCCATGTCATATCCAATGTTGGAATTCAGCTGTGAGAACTGGTGGGGCTCCGACTTTCATTTAGTTTGACCTCCTATTATGAGCAGTACCTGGCTCTCAATCCTGGTGGGCTGCAGCCTAGTTCCAGCAGTGGCTATATCGCATACAGAGTGGAAACAGAAAACATCCCAGAAGCCTGGAAAGAGAGGGTCATGCAACACAACATGTAACTGAAAACAACACGTGAAAGGAATAAGTGTTTCAAATACAGATGTGTTTTCTTCCTTTCCTGTTTTTCATTTGACCAGCATAACAGATCAAGGCAGGACTGTCAGCTTAGTCTTGCACTGTATATGGGGGAGGCAGAATCCAAGCTGATGACTGAGCTCGTGCAGTTGTTCATTTCTGTTGGAGTCAAAGTCAAAAATCCAGTCAAGAAAATAACTGGAGAAGAAGTGATTTTAAAATGAGTTGAGAGCTTTAAAGGCGACAGTCACACCTATCTATTACTTGTGATGGCACAAGGCCTCCCCTGAGTAACAACCTAGTCCAAAGCAGTAGGAAAAACATAGTACAAACCGTTTTCAGCACCCATAGATGTCTGCAGCCACAGGTCTGAAGCTTTGTGGAAGCTTAGTGGGCTCTGCTGATCACTGAGGGCTTGCATTTGTTCCACACATCCGGGTGACTGCACTGTGAGGTGGTCACTGTCATGTTTCGATGAGGAAATGTTTATTTTAAGTGCATATCAGATATGCTCTTTTTATAACTCGTGTATTCTGCTTATCTGCTCTGCCTGATAACCATACCCTTTCCAATAGGCTCAGATGAGTTCACCTTCCTTTTGGCTGAAGAACTTTAGAAGGTCCGGTACATGCGCTGGGATTTGTTCCTGGGTGACTGGCTCCAGGTGGCCTGGCTTCAGAGTGGGGTTTGGACTAGGTGGTTCCAGCCCCAGCCACTCAGTGATACCATGGCCTTAAATCCAAGCTGTGACAGCACAAACCTCTGAATAAACTCATTTTCCCTGTCAAGAAATGTAGAGTGAGCAGAAAACCAGTTGATGACATAGGAGTGAAGGTGCTATGGGATTAACGAGAATGTTTGCCAGGTACGATTAATCAGGCTAAGCTAAAGTAGAAGCAGAATGAGATCAAATATTTCTTACATTGTGACTGTTCTTGTAGGGGGAAACCCTTAACTAGTGTAATTTGGATTAAACATGAACTCAAGCACAAAGAATATATAAATTCATTTATCTGTGCTTATCTGAAGCCGAGTTGGATTCCAGCTTTGGTTACTGCAAAGTTAATTTTGCCATTGTTCAGTGTTGCCTTTTGTCTCTGCAAATTTTCTCCCAACAACTTGAGCAGCATGCTGAATTATAACTAGAAAATCATGAATGACATGCATATGTTGTAGGCATTTTTGAGGTTGCAGGGCTAACAGTAAATATTCACACTTAAAATATTGAATTTAGGTTTATATGCCATGGAAATGTTGAGTACCTTCTTTGCTTTGTTTCCTCTGCCTCTGCTTTTCCCATGACTCTTTTATTACACTGAACAAGTTCCATATCTGTAACATACAGAAGTTGACATGTTCTCATATTGCATTTCCTTATTTTCTCTGAACAAGTTTCAATGAGTATTATTTTACCTGCATCATTTTGGTGTCCAAAGTATTCCCATAGTCGGATCAATCATGGGAAAATTTTCATTCCTTAGAAACGTCTGGGATCCAGAGGCAGGGGGTTCCCCAAGTGCCTGAGTTTGATCCCTGCCCTGCTGTGCTCTGTGCAGCACGTGTTGGCTCTCCCATGGAGCAGCCCCTGCACCCCAGCGCTGGCCCAGGCCAGGCAATCCCTGCTCTGAGCATCGTGGCCACTGCTGCAGTAGCTACCACACACTGAAAAGGTGTGCTGGCAAGTAAGCCACAACCACAGATTTAAGATTTCTTTTATGAGACAGCTTTGTCAGGATTTAAAGGTGTTTTTTCCTAAACATGACAAATAAGCCCGCTGAAGCAGCTAAGAACACTTATTTATATAAACTGGCACTGATGTTACCTTGTGTAAAATATGTTTAATTTTAGCCAATGCATATTTGAGTTATAGTTTCCATAAATATTTGTGAATACATTATGATAAAATCTAAAACCTTGGCAACAGTTAAGAGGAGAGTTTGCGGATAAAAATCAACATTGCCTGCAGTATCCCAGGAGATCATACTGCTAGTGAAGTTTAAATTAGCTTTGCCCTAAAATCTAAGACATTCCTGCAGCACACTTTAAAGCATCTTAAAGTGTGAAGGAGTTAAGCTAATTACTGTAGCATTTGAAGACAAGACATTTGTAAAATTAATAGGCTGTAGTCTACAGTCTTTCATTCAGCAAAAAAATTCCTACTGCAATTGTGCATTTATTGTGGAAGAGCAGCACAACTCAGCCCTCTGTTTTAAAACAGTGACATCTTGACAGAATATATTCCAAATACTGGGGGGTCAGGGAGGTATGTGATTTCTGGTTACACAATGAGAAAGGGAGGAACACGGACCATTTAACTTCTAGCATCACTTGATGTTATCTGCCTGTGATAGCAGAGCCCTACCCCAGTCCCCAGCAGAGACTCTGCCTGGCACCATTTCCACTGAGCAGATTTGCTCTCCTCCCCAGTTGCTGTGTTTGTCCTTTGCTGTCCCTGGGCCCACAGGACAAAGCCTGCACAGATGAAAGTCAGAGCAGGCCTGTAAAGCAGAGCATGTGGTGCTAAAGGCCCAAAGGCTGCACTGTGGGTGTTTCAGGGAAGCTGTAAGTACTGCAACTCAGCTCAGGGCTGTGCTGGTAGGTGGAGAACATCAGGTTTAGTTTCACCTGAGAGGATCCCAGTTTGTTCTGTGGCTTTCTGCTCCCCACAGGTACTCACACACCAGGGCAGGCGTGTCCTGGTGCATTAAGGGTACCTGCAGGGGATCCCACTCCTGCTGGGTGCTGTGGCTGCCCTGCAGGAATTGGGGTGCCCTCAGTCCGTAGGAATTGGCAGCAGAAGAGGGGAGTGAGAGTAACGGGATCCCAGGCTCTGCTGCCTCACCAGTGCTGGGGAATCTCTTCAGATGTGATGTCTGTGCCCTGCACAGAAGGGTAGGGCCATTGCTGCCAGGCTGCTGTGTCTCCCAGCACACAGGAGAGGGGAGCAGAGTAGCTGCTGAGAGGACAGGAGTGTTTATCAGAGTGACACAAAGTGTATGAGCATGAGCTCAGTTCAGCAGCTTTGCTCTTTCTCAGCCTTCAGTATTCTCACACAGGTACGTGGCTACAGAACACAGACGTGTAGGAAGGGATTCAGTTAACAGTTTCCTTTGTGAGGTGTTAGAAGGGTGCAATTCTCTGTTAAAGTATTTATAGGGCAAAGCACTGGTTCCCTGCAATTCACTGATGCTATTCCCTGTAAGAATCACTGAGCTCAGGCTTAGGAAGGCGAGTTGTTTGCTCTTCAATTGATCCCAGTCTGTTTCTCCAAGTCAGTAGTGCAATTACAGAGAAGACCCAGACAACTTCCATTGCTCCCTTAACAAGTAGCCTTGTTCCTTCCAGGCTACTGAACCATTTCATCCACAACTGGTTTTTAACTGAAGACTTTTTACAAGGCATTCACAAATGTGAAAAAAGAATAGCAGGTTAAGTGAAAATTTTTCCAGCTGCATCTTGACAGGTTTTATGTTGGTTATTGAAGCTGCTGGCTAGAAATGGGTCAGTAGAACTGTAGCAGACTTCTTGGTTATTGCTGTTTGACTGAAAGAATCCAGACTTAGCTCACCTTAAAAAGAAGCCTTGCTTTGATTTCCTGACTGAGGTAGGACTCAGTTAATGGAAGTTAAGGGTTGGTTTGAAGGTGAGTGGCTGGATGGGGAGAGGATTGCTGCTTGAGAATTTACAGCATGGACTCTGTTGGAAAATGCTAAGGTATGTTTCACATTTTTATCTAAATATAATATTGTTACTGAGTGTTAGCCAGATGAAAAGAAACAGTGCACCAGATGCAGTTTATACACACACAGACATGTATATGTGCCTTTGATCTTTATAGAAAAATATTGTCCTTCCAGTAGATTCATTTTCAGATGAGTTTGCTTGTCTTTTTCTAATTCAAGGTTGTAGTCCACAACTGAAGTTAGGCTGGCAGAGATGGTACTGAAAATTGGTCAGGCTCAAGAGAAAAGTGTGATAATTGCACCTTTTATAGTTGTCATCCAATGCAGTTCTGTTTCACTGGACCAGAAACTGTTATTATTTCAAATCTTTCCAATTGCTATTTGGAGTTTTTACAAAAACAATTTTCTAAGTGTTCCTTAGCCTTTTGCAATGTCTTTTTTTATAGTTCAGTGCAATATTCCAAATAACAAGTCTTTATTATTTTAAAACTGACATTAGAAATTGCTTATGCAGTAGCTATACAGCTCATCAGCTTTTTGCAGGGCACCTTCTGTGCCTGCTCACTTAGAAGTTTATTGATTTGAACCACATTCTGAGTCTGTCCTCTGCCTTTAAATTCCTTTAGCATCTCTTGATGTGCCATTGACATATGAGTCTTTTAACTTTTTATTGTGTCTGCCCCATGTCTCAAGCACCTTTTTGGCATGTAGTAGGAGCCTTCAAGCTTCTTACAGACAAGCAGCTAAAGGAAGGTGTAACAGCAAAGCCTGGGACCTGGAACCCTGGCAGGCAGGGCTCCTCTGTTCATCCCCAGCAGCTCCCCTTTAGAGCAGGTTGCAGAGCTCAGTCTCCTTGACAGACTCCCGTGTGTCCTTTCTGAATTGTTTCTTCCCTGGGGCAGTCTGGAGGAATATGCCTCAGATGACCGTGTTCAAGCAAATCTCACCCTTACATTTCGCTTTAGTCAATTTAAATCTCACACTTTATGCTGTAGCCAAAGCCATTAGCCCATGTCATCCTTCACTGTAATGCAGATCTGCTCCTATCTCATTACAATGTGCACAGCTCTACCACAGGGTCTGATCCACGTATCCAGAGCTGTACTGAATTATTAAGGGTTTCACTTAAACCAGCAAGACTGGGGAAGTTTTGAAATTCTGTCTTTAATGTGACCTGTAAGGTTGAAGTTCTTGAGGTCTCTCTGAACAGTTGATGTTTTTAATACACCCTGTGTGGCACTTCAGATTTGTATAATTACATGGATTTTGAAAAAGAGATATATATTCTGACTTTGGGCAACTCTGGCTCTATTGTAGCTTGGCTGCAACAAAAAATCTAAAGACCTTTTCCTCTTATGTACATAAACAATGAAATCCTTAAAGCTTCCTTGTCAGATGAAAGCCTGGGCATTCCATAATAATATTTTTCATGTGCTTACAGTGGGAATTATTTTGAGTGCTCAACTTTGACTTAGTAGGTCAAAGATGATATTCTTTTTATACAGATCTTTAATATAAGCAATATTCTCTTTCACCCCTGACTCATAATACAGCAGTTTTCCTTCAAAGCGTAAATTAAAGTGAAGCCCCAAAAGGGTCATTAATGGACTTGGTAGAGTCAATACTGAAGGTATCATGTACTGCCTGTTTTAATATTAAAAGTGAAGTCAATGGAAGTATGGTCTTAATATATATGGGCTTTGTGAATGCTGAAAGAGAGCAGAAAGTTTAAACTTGGGAGTGTACAGAGAGATGAAACAGCTTGCAATGCAGCATAATGTTGGGGTTCATTCCTGAAAACCCAGGAAAATATATGCCTGCAGCTAAAGGTCAGAAACTATTAGTGAGGATTAGGATGGTGTCATGCTCTGTATTTTATATGTGGAATTTAAAAAAATTCTAATGGGAGGAAAAGATTTGTTAATTCCAGGGCCACCAGTTAAGCAATAATATCCAAATCATTGGCTAATCTTTTCCTTCAAATTAATGAATAGAAGGGCCAGAATGCCAGCACAAAATCCCCTACAGAACACACTTTGTGAGAGCACTAATAAGACACACACTGTATAACTTTATTCTGCTTACAGTATGGAAGACTTTTAAAGGACCAATTAAAAGAGACTTAAAATGCAATTAAAGTGGAAATCACTTGGCAACAAGGCATTAGCCATCTCCCATCAGCCCTGCATTAGTGATCCTTTAGCAAGAGATTTGCTGGTGGATAACATATTTGTGAAGCATAATAGTAGGACTGAGCCCAGGCAACAGAGAGGAGGCTAAAGCCAAGCTGACCACTGGGAAAAGGCCTGGGACTGCCTCTTCTTGCTGTGCTGAGATGTAAATGGTGGCAGGTGTTGGGAAAGAGAGACAATTTCTGATGGCTGCACTGGAGGACAGAGGGCACAACCTGTGGGAACTTTTTCACCCCTCTGATGATAAATGGTGCTGCAGCAGGGAGCCAATCTGTTTCTACAGCTGACAGTGCAGATTTCTAATACCAGGCTCTCTTTCCTTGGGAGGAGGCAAGCAGTATTGCCATGGCTCGGTTTTGTCCCAGGATCCCTCACCTGACATGTAGGGGAATAGCCAGGCAAGGAGGTGGATCGAGACACCACTGGCCAGAGTGTGATTAGCTCTTACCCTCAAAGTGCACCTTTGTATTGGGACAAGGGATATTCTGACATCTGTAAAGTTTGTGTGCTGGAATCTGAGCCAGGGAGCCATAAAATAGAAAATTCTGCAGAAGGTAAAAAGAGCTGCTTGTACTAAGAAAAGCCAATGGTAGAAAAAATATGGAGTTTGTTTTGTTGGTTTTTTTTATTTAAAGAACAAATCAGTAAGTAGTAGGTTTGTGTGTGTAAATCCAGGGAGGAAAAAAAAAAAAAAAAAAGATAAAAACCAATAAAAATAAAACATTATTTGAAATGAAGTTAAAAATTGCAGCCACAGAACTGAGTTTAAGACCTGGAGACCTGATCCAGGCAATGCTCTTTGCCTGTGGGAGGGATTGCCAGCACAGGGCCTTAGGCTAGGTAATGTCTAATATTCTCATTAATATTAGGTGATGAATGCCACAAATGCAGCCACATCAGTAGATAAGAAATGTCATTTTAAACATGTACATGCTGCTTGGGCAATTAAAGTGTGTGTATGCATGGGGGCTTCTGGGTACTCTGTGTTGAGAACCTTGCTCAGTCAGAGGTTGTCTCTGCTGACTCAGCCCTATGTCCAATGTGTGTGTGCATCATGCAGAAGTCTGAAATGTCTGTAATGTGTGGCAGTGAGTCATGACAACGAGCTGTTTCCAAGCACCTCATGCCAGAGCTGTTCCCTGGGCAGGCACAGCTGCCCACGCTGCCCCAGCACTGGGGTATGGGCTGACAAACCCCATTGCTGCTGCTGTGGGTGCCTGTGACAGGATTCCTATAAAAACAACCAAGGCAAAAGGTTGAGTAACTGGTCTGTGTTGTTTACAAAAAGACACTTTAGACAGGCAAGTCCAGGATTTGTGCACCTCCTTTCTCCCTGATAAGTAGCTGTTAGTCATGTGCTATTGCTAATAATTTTCAGAAAAGAACATTAATAATTTATTTTTCCTTTTCCACTGCTGATTATGTTTCAGACACAACCTGAGTGTCTCTTAGCAAAATGGTGCTGCAGATTTGCATAATTACAACCATGATTCATTTTCAAATTTTAATAGTGGATAAGTGATGTTTAGATGATTTTTTTTTGTGGCGAGAAATACATTAAGAGAAGGAAAATCAGAAGCATTTTATTTTATGCCACATGGTATGGACAGTGAAGAATAACTAAGTCATCCAGGCTTTATCTAAATGAAAGAAATGATGGGTTACTGTTCCTTGTCTCACAATGAGCAGAGCCCTGGAAGGCCACACGTTTAACCAAAGCACTGCAGGCCCTGACTGACGATGCTTCTCCACAAAGTGTGGGGCTGACATTCCAATTTAGAAGCATCACGTAAAATCTTAATCAGTGCAACCAAATTAGCAGAGGGAAGCTTTTATACCATGTTCCTTGTTTACGCTTATCATTCTTAATAAATTCTAAATGCTTTTACAGGTGTGGAAATAGGCCTATTACCAAGATAATTTTCTTAATCATAGACATCTTAGATTGAGATGTGACATTTGCCATAATTCCCTTGCTCTATCTCATAGCTTTCTGAAAGCTGTCTACAATTCCAACACCATCTCTGTGGTAGAAGCGGTCTTTTGAGTGATGTATGTCCAAATAAGCCTTTGAATAGTTTTCCATATTGGTCTTGAAATAATTCAGATGTCGAATTACCTCTCTCCAGACTTCCTGACTCCACCAGGCCCCTTGAATATGTTTTTTAAAAAGTATTTAGGAGGAAAATATTAAATTTTTCTAAGCTGGGTCAGGGTTCATAGAATTTGCTAATAAAGAGGCAGGCAAGGAAGATATTTTCTTGGGGAAGGCTTTGAATATATTTTGTGTAACAGCTGCAGGTTGAGACAGCCTTTAGTTTGTGTTTCTGAGTTTGTATGCCTCCAAGCTTTTGGCATCTTTGCTTTTTTTTTTTTTTTTAATCTCCTGTTTTCCTTTCAAGACAAATAAGGAAACAATTTCAGTCTTTTCACACCAAGCCTTTCAGCATGGTCCACATATTCAAACCTCAGGTTGAGCCACTTCTCAGTTTGACAAGGAATATCATCCAATTTCTCATTTTGTTCTCTTCAAAATGCCCTTGCAGCTGAGATGCATTGAGAGCACAGAGCTGGGAGGGTCCCATCAGCCAGGTGTGTGCTACAGACCACAGCACCACAGCACCTGAGCAGTTGCTCTGCATAACATTTGTGTGATAGAGCCAATCAGGAGAAATTAATTCTGCTGCTGTTTTGGTCAGCAGAGTCAGCTGTGTCTCCCAAAGCTTTGGGATAGATTTTTGTTTAATGTTTGTCCTAATTACCCATTTGTCTCTCCCACTGGATGTCGTTATAAATTCCCTATTACTGTTCTGCCCAAGGACCAGATTGTAAAATTGTACTGCCCGGGGCCAAACTGTGACTTTCAGCAAAAAATCCCAGGCATGTTTTGGGAGCACTTTGCACCAGTGATGGCAAATGGCCTCTGCCTTTTCCTGTGGAGGATTAACACAGCAGCCCCTCAGCCACAGCTGCTGCCAGGAATCTTTGTAGGGTGGCTTTGCACATCCCCACCAACTGGGTAATGTCAGCTTAGGAGGGAACAGGGGCTCACTGGCCTCCTCCTGCTGTATTAAAAGCTGCCTCCAGATAAAGGTGCAAGGTGAAAAAGGTTTTTATCTCAAGATAAAACCTTTTCTGTGATGATCCTTCTGGATGGGTTCACTGTGGTCAGTTCCCATCTGAACCCAACAACAGGCACAGGGGTTGGCTCCTGGAGGGCCTGGAGCACAGCAGGGCTTTCCCTCATTGTTGCTCAGGAAATGGTCTCAAAATGCTCCACCCTTTGGGGCTTTGTTGTTCTGAAGTGAGAAAAAGATGATGAAACAAGTTTCACAAGGATGCTGTTCTCCAGCTCAGTGGAGAACTGAAACCTTGCAAGTGGGCATGTAAGCCAAGGGGTAGGAAATATAAATAAAATTCAAACCCAATTTCATCTTGTCTGTTTTAAGATCATGACATTAAAATACTAGCAAATAAAACTATCAGAAGCTCGATTACTTAGAACTAACTATTCCAAAAAAGATATAAACAAGGTTTCTAATTGATTAAATGTTTCAAGTTGGATAAGAAACTTTAAGGCCCAAGACAACAACATAGGACAGACCTTTGATATACTCAAATGGAAGCTGATGCCTATATTATCAATAAAATGAAAACAAAAAAAGTCTGGGGTTTATTTTCTTTTAATAATGCACTAAAAATGCTAAACAGAAACAAAGATAACATTAAGGTAATATGTGTGCAGTAGGGTAAAAAAAAAATGTTTTATTGTCCTGATTTTAATAATCTGCAGTGTGATTATACATGTATGAGGAAATGTGCTTATTTGCTATCTCTGTTACTAAATTTAGTGTCCCTATATTCAGGCCCTTCATCTAGTTTGCTCTCTGTGTTTTGCTTCTACCACTTGAAAAAGGGGTTAATTGCAACTTATCACTATTAAGAATGTGTTTGCTGCAAGCATGTGATATTTGTCAGGTGGTACAGAATTTGTTCAGAACCATTGACCTAAAATGCCCACAAGTATTGTTTCCTTTAAAGTATTAGCCTTATCTTACAGTGTAGACTCAAGCAATCTGAAAGGTAAATAATCAAAGAAAAGCCATTACCCAAGACTGCTTGCAGTTCTTTAAATCAAGTGTCTATGCAAGGGTAGAGATGCTGCAGGTAATTTTAGAAACAAGCATGTGACAGCAGTTACACACTCCCAAAAATGTTTGAATTCAGTGATCATAATCAAAAAGTAATTATACATGGCGTTGAAAAGAGACAGTTCAATGCATCTCAGAGATCAGTTACAACCAAAATCTGTGAACAGAAGGAGTGAGCTTGTATGACTGTCACGCAAAGCCCTACCAAATTACTATTCACTTCGATTAACTTTCAGTGACCGTGTCTATAGGCTGCTTGGTTAATGGTTTTCTGTCAATACTGTAAAAATGCTAACCTGTCTTTACATCTAATCAATTTTGAAATGGCTCTTTACATAAATGGTCTATTCCTTTACTTCATTAAAAAAAAAAAAACAAACAACAAATCAGAAGCAATCAAATAGGATTGAACTGAACAAGCATTTGTAAAAAAATACAATAATTAATTTTAAGTCTGTGTATTTTAAAGTAGTTGTCCTTGAGTATTGTCTTCATCACCATTTTTTAAAGGGCACTGAAAATCAATGTTTCATTTTACTATCATCCATCTTTATATAGTAATAAATTAAGTGGAAAGTATTGATATTTTTGACTGAGCTTTTAAAATTTACATACTAATAACAATTGTACCCTTGTGACTTTTTATTTCTGTTGCTGTTTACTGACACTGACTAGAGGGAAATTTCAGTCATCTGGGGACCATTTTTCCTCTGAAGGAATAGGACAGCGTCATGTCTCTGGTTTTATATTATACTTGATATCTTAGCCGTGGTATTTCTTGATGGACTTCTTTTCAAAAAACAATGTAGACAGCAAAAGTGGTTGAAATGCTTATTGTGTCATTGTGTCTTTGTGTGTTCCAGCTACAGGGATGTGCACTGCAAGCACAGCTAATGGACCCCCAGGAAAGCCAGGCTGTGTGGCAGGGAACTGAGAATAAAAATGCTGGTGACAAAGTAGAGATTCCTGCATGTACCTTTGGAAATGCAGCTGGTCTTGGGAGGAACAGGACTCCTGTCCTGGTATGTGTTTGGATGAGGGATTGAGGAATATGAAGCTAGGATTGTTGGTCAAATCTTATCCTTTCTGGCTATTTTTCCTTTGTATGCCAGACTCATATGCAATGTCTGGCTTGTATGTTAGCCAAAAAACCCTAAATCCAATTTATAAAGGAAGGAAGCCTTTGTGGATACTATAATCCTTTTAAAATTTATTATTTAGAGTATAGCTTATGAATAGATCAGGAAGTTCAGAGGGGTTAGTTTTAGCTATGTGTGAATACTTGAAAAAAATTTTTGTAATATTTCAAGTGAAAGCTGCAAGTGACTTTGGCAGTATTTGCTCCATCTCTGTTCACTTCATGGGAACATTATGAGCTCTTTTCTGTGGATGAAAAAATTTGCAGACAGAACTTATTATTGTAAATTAGTGATGTCAAATGTGTGTGGTTGTCTAGTGCATTCCTTGCTGGCATGGGAATCTGCTAACCCCAGAGAGCAGGGAGAAAGGGAAAATGCTGCCTGACTCAGGTGAGGAAGTGCTGAGCACAAGTTGCTGATTGCCCAAAGGACATATATTCAAAGTAATTGTTGTGGTAAGAAACCTGACAGCGAAGCCCTGGCAGCAGTTTGCTGACATGATCCATTTGCTGAGTAATTCTAAACAAAAAATAGATACAAGAGCTCCCACTCTATTTGAAGATAATTTGCAAACATGGAGTCACATTTTTTTAGTAACTAGCTCATTGCACTTATCTCACTAATAGTTATTTTCTACTGTTTATTCCCTACAAAATAAATTCTATGACATTTCTTCTGCCAACTGCATGATTTGGTTATGAAGGCAGGATTTATTTTCACTTTTGAATGTCTTCTAATTAATGTGATGAGTATTAATTCTTAGTTTATTGACTAAAAATGTCCATTGCTGCGTTAGGTCTCCCTTTTAATAATATGCAGGTAGAAAACAAACAACTTTGCATTGTACGATAAAACCAAATATTGGCAGGGCAGCCTTGCTGGATTTTGTGAAAAACAAATCCATCTACTTCTGGATGTAAGTAGGTGTGTTCTTGTAAGAGTGTGCAAATACTGTACTGGAATATGTTAAGTGAGTATAGAAGTTTAATGACAGATACTATGCCAAAGGCCAGATTCTGAAATGCTTTAGCATGAATCTTTTTCCAAAAATCTGTCTCACTGAAGTAAAAGGGTTTCCTGTGAGTAACTCATAGGGGTTTGTAATTTGGGTAGGAAAGGGTCTCAGGAGGTCTCTTGTCCAGCCTCCTGCTGAAAGCGGTCAGTTGAGGGCTTTGAAGTGGTTATTCAGGCCTTTTTCTTGTTGAGTCTTGAAAACCTTTAAGGCTGGAGATTGTATAATCTCCCTGGGCAACCTGTGCCCTTGCTTGTTTCTCCTCATTTCCAGTCCTTATATCACCTCTTGCCCACAGTGCCTCATTTTCCCACCGTGTACCACCATGGCCTGGCTCTGGCTCCATGTCCTTGCTAACGCCTCACATGTTCTGGGTGCCACTATCTGGTTCCCCAAGGTTTTCTGTTCCTCAGGCCAGGTGAGTGCACCCCCCAAGCCAGCCCTTGCAGGGCAAGCATTCCATCCCCAGCTGTCTGCTGCTCCGGCCCTCTGGCCTGGCAGGGCTGGGCAGTGGATGAGGCAGAGCAGGGACCCGCTGTGCCTGCTGCCCCGGGGTGTGTCGAGCGCCACAAGCACCTGCTGAGCCCCCCCAGCAGCACCTCTGCCACCGCCTGTTTGGCACTGAGCTCACCCCACTAGCCAAGGGGCTGGCTGCAGCCTCCAGGGCAAATCCCAAGTGGTTAATTCGAAGCCCTTCACAGTGCTGAGTAGCTCTCTGCCTCTGGTGCCACTTCTCCCTCAGATGGGTGCTAAACCCTCTGGAAGAGAGCCCCTGGACACGAGCTGAGCTGCAGCGTGCTCACAGCAATGGTTCGGTTGCTGCGCTGTACTCATGCCAGGTTTTCTTTTCCCTGCATGAGCAAACAGTGGCTCAGTCATAAAGGCTAATTTTCACAGTAATATTGATTGCCTGCAACACGCTCAATTCTAGTTTAGATTCCACAGGATAAAGACGCAGCAGCACTGATGTGTTTTTTCCCTCTGGAACTTGAAGGGTACTGGAAAAGACAAATACAAAAGAAATTGTGCGCCAAGGTACAGACAAACTATATGTTAGCTGCAGCTCTCCCCAGGGCAAGGTGCTAAGTTTTGTTTACATTTTGCCAAGACAGCAATAAAATTGTTTGTTTACAGATGACAGGGAGAAATGGGATGTCCTTAAAGGCAAGGTATGCACGGGGATGCAAACAGCACACAGAGGCACAGCTTGGAGCAAAGTGCAATTAATGCTCCCTTCCTGGACAGCTCCAACCCCCTCCATTTTGAGGGGTTAGCCAATCCTGTGGGTCATTATGCAGGATTATAAAAATATTAAGGCTGATGAAAGTTTGCCTTCTCCAGTTTCCCAGTGAGCGGTGTATTGCGCTATTAGATCCCACTGACCAGGATGTGCCTCGCAGCCCTGTCTATGTGCAGAGGACAGAAAATATGAGAGGTGTGGAGAAGGACTCACTTTCATCAAAGTATCAGTTTCCAGGATAGTTTGGAAGCCCACAGCATTATTGTATTACACGTTGCACAGAAGCGTGCCTTGTTCATTTTTTTTAGTGTTTTAGAAATAAAAGACTTTTCTTCCAAATTGCGCTGGGAGGCAAATTCTTCAACAGTGTAATAGAAAATGTTAGACAATATTCCTTACTGGAGCTATTGACATTTTTGGTCGTGACACTTTGATTTTTCTCAAAACATATGGATCAAGCCTGAGTGTGTTATTGGACAGGAAGACCTGATGAAAGGCCTTCCTTTATCTTTCTTTGTATTTCTTTCCCCCTCTGTTTGTTCATGGCTTTCTCTCTGAATATAATCGCGGTTTTCTTATGCTGCCCAGGGAGTCGTTATTGCCTTACTAAATATTTTATAGTGCACAGTGCACCATACCTGCCAAGTGGTTATTATTTGTTATATGAAAAAAAGCGGGGGTAGCATCTGAAAAGGAGTGTGCGTTAAAATTTCAAAACTACACACAGAATAATTTCAAACCCTTAAATTGGGTGTCAGGCTGGGTTTGTTTTTTGGTTCAGATTTTTTATGTTTGCTTGAGAAAGATCTGTATAGTTTCTGGGGAGGTTCCCTTCTCTTTTTGGTATGTGTGCCTCTGATTCCAAGCACTTGTTTCCTCACAGTTTCACTTCCTATTTGTTCAAAAGGGAAAAGTTCAAAGCCACTCTGGCAGCTGAGGGAAAAGCTTGCTGAATACTAACCCTCAAGTGTCTGTCTTGTCCTGACCTTGAGAAAGTAGCAGTAAACTGTTCTATTGCAAACACCACATGTGTGTTTTGTTAGACCAGGTTAGGAGGGGTCAGAGCTCACCTGAGGCTTGGACTGCAGATTTAGACTGCTTTTCAGCAGCATAATGTATTTTTAAAAAGGGACATTCTCGCCTTTGTATGGGCCTAATATAGGCTCTGTTTAAAAACCTGTCAAAATCCCAAGCACACACTCCATAAAATATAAATAAGTACTTACTGTTTGCAGATGTTGCTTGTTTTTCATAATGTTTGTATTTGAAGTTCCGAATCCCCGCTTCCTGTCAGAGCCAGCCCTGTTGCTTTGGTCCATTTATTTCTGAAGGAACGGGAAGGACTTCAAAATGCAATTTCTCAATGAAGACACCTTCTGTCAGACCTGTCAGCATTCGCAGCACAATTACCTTTTTTCAGACCACGGCTAGCATTTATGGCTTTGACTGCATGCACAACCTCTCTTCCCCCCAGCTCAGCTAAAGCAGTTGCTGTTTTTTAAAACACTCCTACTTGCCATAAATTGTGCCTTTAGGTTCTTTCAAAGCAACAGGATAACTTAGCAGACCTTTCTCCTATTTGCATGTTTTAATTCCTTTGATAATGGATACGAAGTATATTGTGGGGAACAATTCTGTCCTGGGAAAAGGGATAGATCAGATTTTTCATGTGCAATCTATCAAGCATCTCCCTCGGTAAGGTGAGCTCTGTCGAGCCATTTCTCAAAAGAGGAGAAAAAAGACAGGGGAAAAAGGATTGTTTCAGAAGCATGGTGACGAACTCGCCTCGAAAGAAAAACAGCATTTCCTGACTTACTATCTGTCTGAAGAGTAGGTATAGATCATTTTTAGGGGACCATCAAACCTAGTCCAGAGAGAATTTTCTCAGATTTGGATTGAGCTTATGTTCTATCCACATTACAAGAAACAGTGCTTTTGATAGTTAATTTATCTGGGATTATTTAAGGTATTATTTGTGTTATTTCTCATACCAAAAATTCGAATCATGTGGGTAGAGAACTTCAGAAGTACTACTTACGCTCAAACCTTTTTGTGTTGGGGTGTGTTTTTCACGTGTGTTGGGTATGTGTGGGCTGATGTGAACAGGTAATTCCTGGGCATCCCAGTGCTCAGCCCTCCTCCAGAACCCCACAGCACTGGTGTGTTTTTTTGCAATGTGTATTTCCCCGTTCAGTGAGGAAACCTTACCTTCAGCTGCCTGTTTTAGCCACCATTCTTTTTCTATTAAGTTCCTTTCTCTAAGTGCCTCCTCTCCTGGGTTAACCTCTCCTCTAGCAGCAGGCTCTTCAGTGTGCAGTGCCACCACTCTGCTGGCAAGGAGAGGGGGAGAAGAAAAGCCTCTCCTTTGTATTACAAATTCAAAGGGTCATTATTCCATCATTCCCTATGGACAAATGTGTGAAGATTATTGTGGGAAGTTAGTATTTATTCTGAAACCCTAATATGATCCTCTTGAACATTTTAATAATGCATTCTCTGGGGTCTGTGCTGCAAGTGTTTAAAAGGAAGCAATATGCGTTAGCGTTGGATGGCTGCTGCTTTGCCGGAATAGTCGAAGTTGTGGGGTTGCTTTTGATCAGTCCCTGCTTAAAAAAAAAAAACAAAAAGAAAAAAAACCAGAAGTCCCTTTGCCCCCTTCCTCACCAGCCCAGAGTTCTTTTATCAGTTACATTGATCTAGAAGCAAGAACAAGGCCACAGTATTATATGTCCACATTTGTTACACTGATTTACGAGTTTCTTAATTCGAAGACCCTTACCTTATCAATGGCCTCAGGAAGTGCTAAATCCCTGATATTAAGCAGAGAAAGAAAACATTTAGCATCAAAATAGGTGGGGCGCTTTTTTGTTGTTTTTTGTTTTTTTTTTCTTGGAGACAAATGCAGGCTAAACAGTGTTCACTTGCAATTTGCTGCTTTCACTGGAATTTTAAAGCTTCCCTAATATGTGTTGTTTCTGTAAGGTCTGATTATAAACATATGTGTGGGACAATGCACATGCACGCTCGGATCAGGTCAGTGCAGTTTTCTTCATCTTTAAAGCTCAGAAACCATAAATCAAGATGAAAATACTCCAGCCAGGAGCTTTACCAATTGATACAATTTTAAAATAGGCCGCTGCTAAGGCTTGGGGGAAAGCTGACATGATGACTTTTATAATAGCAGAACGTTTAAGGTTATAGAAATAAAAGGAAGAGGATGAAATCAGTCGCGTTGATCTTAGCCTGCAGGCTCTCTCAGCTAACTCGAAGCTCCAGCAATTATTTCTGCTCTGGCTTTTCCCCCTTTTTTTCAGCAGTCTGTTTGAAATGAAGCAGAACCAGGCATGGCAAGCTTATCAGTGTCGTTAGCTGACAGGGAGCACATCACACCTGCTTTTACTTGCTAGTTTTTCAGGCACTTTATGCCACAGAAGAATGTTGATTTTGTTCTTATAATGTGTAAAGATTCATTTATTTCACCTTTTGAACTTGACAGAGCCACTCAGTTTTGATGGGAGTTTGTTTTCAACCTGGCATTTGGAAAACCCTGGCAATTACTGGACTTTGGCCCAAGGCTGCCTTGATAAAATATAGCGATGATCAAACCCAACAGACTGTGGGTCTGGCCCAGCTAAAGCACCCAGCCCACTGAGAGCCAGTGGGACTATGGCTGAGGATCAGATGTGCCAGTGTCACCTTGGTCATGCTACAGCTGTTCCCAAGGACACTCACCAGGGTGAGTGAGTACAGGCTTGGAACCCTGCAGGACCAGTGGAAGAGTCTTGGGTAGAAGTGATAGCAAAGATAGAGCCAGGAAGCTTCTCGTCATACTTGTCACCTTTGGGAGTTTTAGTCTTTAGTTTTCTAATTTCTCCTTAGAGAAAACCTGGAGTGTTACAGTTGTTGCCTGATGTGTAGTTATTTTAGCAGCTCCTGCCCAGCTTGTTATGGAATCATGCAAGATTAGTAGGATCATAATCCACAATAAGAGGTCTAACCCATCTTCTCCAAAAACCTGTTCCCATCTGTGGTACAGATAGGTCATTCTTTCTGTGCTTTGCAGTCAGGCCCATCTAATCACACTGCTCAAGGAGCAAAGGAATTCATTCACCTAAAGGGTCCCATTACAAGATATTCTGTCATCTCCATTTTAAACCTGTGAAAGCCTTATTTTGAGTGCCACTGCCAAATGTGATAACAGGAGTCTTGCACTGCTGAAGAGAGCTCAAGTATCTGGGATCAGTGCTATGTAATTGTTCTTACACAGACCTACTTTCAGTTGCACAATGATGCTTGCAGGATTTGAGCTTGTAGCATTGAAAACAGTAGGATCCTCTCTGCTGACTTTTAATGAGAACAGCTCAGACCTTCACTAAAGCTGGCACTCAGGCAAAAGATTTCAAATGTTTCTTGCAGCTATCGTTTTTTTTTCTAGCCAAACAACCTACTAGTGACAATTTTGTAACTATCAAATACTTGCAGATAACTGGCTAATAAACAGACATGCCATGTCTAAATTCCAGGTGCTCTTTCAAAGCCAGTGCAGTGTCAGAGATCTGCGTTCCAGATGCAGGCTGGTTCTGAGTATATCCTTACTGATGTCATCCCTTTACACTTGGTCATTGGGAGTGAATCTTGTAGAAGAAATTCAGAATAAATCTGGACCATGAGCCTATGTGAACATACCCAATCACATTCTCTAAATGGAGAGAAATAAAAGCCTGGGGAAGAGCTGGATGTAGAAGCATTGATGGTGATTTTTTGCTTAGAGAACAGCTAAATATTCATATACACGCGAAATAATTTCATATGCCTGAGATGAAATCCTTGCCACAATATAAGCTGTTTTTATAAATTCCTGCAGTCAAATCTAAATTATAAAACAAAGTGCTCAGATTTTTTATAGGAGTGAGGGGAACTGATCAAGGGCTGGACTGTGCCAGGAGCTGGCAGCTCTGTGTTGCCCTTGGAGCACACAGGGAGGAGTCTGGTTTGCTAAGTCATCTTTTCCTTCGTCCACCCCTCTATGATAGACCCCATCTATATCTATATATAGAAGGTATATTCTCCATAGCCCCTGTGGGCTATAGGGGAAAGAGGGACAAGCCTGAGGCTGTAGAAACCCTTGCACATTCACCTTTGCTATGTGGGACATAATGACTGTCCTCCTGGGCAAGGATGGAGAGAAAAGGAACAGCTGAAACTTTTATTTTGAGCTAACTTTGTGGAACCTGGGGGAATATTGCTGGGAATGACCTATTGAGGTATCTGCTGGAAAACCTGGGCTCCAGAAAGGGCTGTGGTCAGTGTGGGCAGGATTTGGCTCTTTGTCTTAATTTGAGGAGTGTCTGTGACTCCACCTAATGCTTATTTTCCTGAGTCCAGTGATAAATATCTCAAAGGACTGTATGATAGACATGCAGCAGAAACAATTTAAGTGCTGCTTATACTGTCATGAAACAAAACCAGATTCTCTGCCAGCTGCTTTCTTTATCAGCTCTTCTGGGAAGATTTTCCTGTGTTTTGAAACACATGGCTGTTTCTTAAAGTGCCAAACAAGCGTTTTGAATGAACCTGGATTATTTACTGGTTTACTTGGTTAATTGTTGGGATCAAAATTATATTAAAAAAAAATTATTTTAGCAGGTTACAATTCAGCAGTATTACTGCATTATTATTGTTCAACAACAACTATTATTGTTCATACTTAATATATATTTTTTCTGTTTGTCAGGTATTTTAAATCTGAAACAGTTAATCAGGGAATGTCTGAAATTGTAACATTAAAAATGTGATTATGGATGAAACAAACTTTGTAAATAGGAACGCTTATTTTCTGGACCTTTTCCCATCCTCCTTAAAGAATGCCTTGTGAGAAGGACTGGGCTGAAAATGAACAATATTTTCTTCCTCCTTTTCCCACCATTTACAAGCATTCAGATTTTCTAGGGTATGTATAAGGGATAAAGAGACTGTAAATATGCCGGAAAGCTTTACAAGTCTGCTACCATTCCACAATCAGCTGTAACTGTCCAGCATAATATGTTACACACAGGCATAAAATATGCTCCTATGTGCCTTTATAGACTATGTCTTGATGAATATTTATTATATCTCATTATTGCAAAATGTTCCTGTGAAAACATCTGATTGACAATTAGTTTATTGCTGTTTTGTATCATTTTTGTTTTGGCAGAGCCTTAAAATCTGACAAGCATTTTATTATCTATATTTGGCTTTGGAAAGCTCCTGAAAATTCATTGAAAATGTATACATTTAAAAAAAAAATAAAAAAATTACCCAAAGCCAAGTAATCTTTGTTTGACCCTAGGTTATGTTTTGTGGTACCCTAATACCACCTCCATTATTCTCTTTAGTTTAAACTAATGGGCTGATATTATGCTGGGCAACTTTAATTAGGGTGTCTATTGCTTAGTAGGCAGCATTTTTGCTTTCAGGCAAGTATGACGCGTTGTACAGTAGAGACTTAATTCCTGTTTAGGGAGAAACCGTAATACATCTCAGTTGCCAAGTGCATCGTAAGCAACCACTCTTAGAGAAAAAAAAAAATTTAAATGTATTCTTTCCTAGATACAAAAAACCCATAATCCCATTAATGTAAATGAGTGATTACATGTGTGCATATCACTGGGAGAATACATTGTCAGGAGATGCCAGAATTTTAGATGAGATAGAAATAGCACATGGTATATCATTTAATGAAGAACCCAAATATTCCTGAGAAGAAAGTTCTGTGTTACCGTCAAGGCTGAATCTCTGGATTTTTATTTTTATTGTTTCATTAGAATTATAGGAGAAGTAATCTCTAAGGCTCTATTTCTATATTAATAATTTTTTATCTTCAGCTTGCCTTTCATAGCATTTTAGATTTGCCTTGCAAATTCAAGCTCACATTTACTGGAGATGACTTTAATGAAAGGTGAGTTTGTTAGATGACATTGTGGGTGCACATATATTTCTGGAGATATTTTGCTGAAATGTTGCAGTCCCTAGGACACATCATACAATTCAATATCAGTGTTACTGACATATCTGTGAAAACAATCACAAAGATAAAGAAGGTGCTCCATCATGTGTTCATTTCCATCAAATTAATAATACATGAAGTTCACATAGTACAAAATGTCAATTATTTATTTTTTGTATATGCAAAAACTGAAAAGAACTGTGCAGGAGGATTTTTTTTGTCAGAAAAAGAATATGAATTTAAAAGATCAATGGTAATTGTTCCATTTTAAAGTAAAAATTATTATTTTTGCAATACAGGAGAAGATGCTGTAAAAATGTTTGTTTATACTATATTCTGTTGGACATTTTTTGAACGCAGACAGAGATTTATACTTTAGTTCTTTCAGAATATACATTATAAAAAATTAAGATATACACTGTCATATTCCTAACCTTTTGCATGAAAGGAACAGGGATGGAATATTTCAATAAAAACAAGCAGTTATTTTTAAGTTATAGTAGGACATTAAGACTGGGAAAACTCAGGTGAAAAAAAACCCCACTGTAAACATAATGAAGTTATTGATTTTAATTTTCTGCCTTTCCCATTGAAGAATGAAGCATCTGTATAGGATAGCTGAAACAGAAAAGTGAAGGAATTGGAAATCTACAGCAGATCTAGTTGGGGGGCTTCAATAGCTTTAAGATAAATAAATTTCTTTTTTTCATATGCTTGACTGGGAACAAAAAAATACTGAGCAGTCACATTAACTTCATTGTGTCTCCACAAGTATACATGTTTGGACATATTTCTCATTGGTATTCAAGTATATGTATCCCAGTCAGTTTAAACCATTTAGCAATAAAATATTATTCTGAAAATTCAGACTCCTTTTCCTGTTCACAAATGAAAACAACCACACAAAAGCTCACTCCTAGGGAACGTTGAGGGTTTAGTGTGAATTCAATGACCATGCCCTGGATTCCTATCTGATCCTAATCTCACAAGTTATTTAGTATCTTTATGCCAGTAAAATAACAAATAATTTCTTGCCTATAAATAGGCTTGTTGTAAAGTTGGTTTTACTGAAGAAGCCGTTATTTCCTTCTAATGAAACCTTCAGTAAAAGCATATTTTGCTTTGGTAGTTCTGTTACCAAAATTGTTATATGAAAAATGCTGACTAAACCAGTTTATTTTATATTGTATTGTGATTATCTGTGGAAATTTAGCATTTTGTGTAATTTAAAATTTATTTTTTTAATAATATTGAAAAGTTTCAGTTCTGGTACATTAAAAATCTATTTAGAAATTTAAACCAGAAGTCATAGCAAAATGCCTGAGCTGCAATGCAAACATATGAACATCAAGGAACTGGAAATTCTGGGGTGTTTTTTCCATTTTGTGCTGTGTCTCTGACCTAAATAGCGATTTGCTTTATCACTGCTTTTGTCTTCTATCTCTACAACAGTGCTGTGAAGATTAATCCATTAGTGATTGTAAAGGGCTCGTATTAGTAGTGGTGGTGTAGTCATGATAGTCTTAGAATAAAAGTGAGGCAAGATATTTAGGGAAGATTCAGTATCTCTTATTAGTTCTAGGCGTTATAGACATTAGAGTTATATTAGACATACTTATGGAGAAATAGATAAAAAATGGACATGCAAGCTCAATTTTCAGGTCTGAAACACAAGCAGCAACCTTGGTACATTCAGATGAGATGCTCTGCAGCTCCGGTAGCTCTCCAGCCAGCCCCCAGCCCCCCTGTCAGCCTTGGAGGGCCAGGGCTGCTGAGAAAAGCTGTGGGAAGGCACAGCATTGCTGCTACCAGCACCTTCAGGACCTTGGGGCAATAGTCCTGGTAGTGAGGAGCAAGAAAAAGGCAGTGGGACAGCATGGTAGGGGTCTTGTGCTCCAGATTCCCATTGGAGTGAGAAGTTAGCGACCCACTTGCTAAGGACAGTCAGTGGAAAATGTAACTCCTCTTGCAGCACACAGGAGCTGCTGCTGCCTGTGCTGACAGTATTTAAAACCATCCATTGACAGCAAAAAAAGGATGAGTACATGAAGTCAAAAATGTGTGTGCGTTCACATCTGTGGGGGAATTCACTATCGAATGTCTCTCAGAAACATACCAAATTTGGATGCTTGTAAGTAAGATAAAAATATACTCAAATGAAGATCACTTTCTTTTAAAATAAAGGAATGACATTTAGTGATTCTTTGGTAGAAGAGGTAGAGACAAGTCATCATGTCTTATTTACAGCATTCTGGTGTTGAGGAGCTGTAGTTACAGACTCAAATGCTTCACTGGGCTCGAGAACATCATTGTGCTTGGTGCTGTACAAGCAGAGCTGATAGGCAGATCAGTCCTGTGAGCCAGGAAAACAGAAACACACAAACACCACTGAGGGTCAGAGTGGCAAACAGAGGTTTTAGCACATCTAAGCTACCCAGGAGTTGTCACACTCTGTATGGGTGCAACAGCAAAGAAGTTTGAGAAGGAATTTCATGGAGACCTCTGCTATCTTGTTCTTCTGAAGGTCAGCTTTGTTCTGTAGGTGAGGAATTTTTGGGGAGTGCTTAGTGCTGCATGGTTGATGAGATGTGTTTGGGGGTGTGGGGACTTACACACCAGGGTTTGGTGACAAAGGGACAGGAAAGGAGGGACAAGCTGCAGGACAGCTGGCAAACATAGGACAGGAAGAATGCCACCTACAGGCCCTGCCCCAGCTTCTCTGCCAAGCTCAGTTTTGAGGAACTCAGTAAGGAGCTGACTCTACGGAAGTGATGGCTCTTTAGGCACCAACACAACTATGATAACTGATGGTAATTTAAGTACAGTCAGAGGTTTCAATCCTGCAATTCTTCCTGGCACAGGTTGGGGCTCTACCCAGGGGGTTACAGCTGTGCACAGGACCAGTCTGACTGCTCACTAGCTGCTTGAGCCCTTAGAGCTTTTCATCAGGTTTTTGTGTGAAGCATCATAGCACAGTAACTCCAGAGAAATATATAACACAGAGAGAGGGTTACTGGCTCTGCCCAGTTTCTTTGAGGTTAGACATCTTGGGAAGCTGTGAGTCACCCTGAAAACAGGATTCATAAAGTCATGATGACATTTGAGATGGCTGAAAACATTTCAGTGGCCTGTTCCTGTGTACAGACACCGAGCATAATGAGAGATGTGGAGCTCCTGTTGGGATGCAGCACTGCAGCTTTGTGGGAAGCATTGCAAGGGGCAGAGCTGCTGGGTGAGGCAGAGCCCTCCTGCAGCACCAGCACTGCCTGTCATCAATGAAACAGGATTTCAGTGACATGTGCAGCATCCCCGAGACCTCTTTCGTTATACAGTGAGTCTCACTTCCTTTCTTAAGTACCTTAACTTGGCTGGAGCTCTATGACTGTGCTGTGGTTGAGGGAGGAAAGACCAGATTTAATTCCTTACTCCGGTTGTGATGGATTTTCCATTTACTCATTCCATTCTTATGCCGATGTGTCACCACCAACTTCAGTTAGTTACTTTTGAATTCTACTATTGGAAAAAGAGAAATCTGTAAACTGATACATCTGGAATAATTTTAAGGAACACCTATAAAGATTATCTGTATAAATCCTGAAAAACTGTGTTCTTAAATTTATATAATAATTTAATATATTTAATATATTAAATAACATTTTTAGACTTCTAGTTACTTCACATTTAAAAATCTAATCTTTTAAAAATCTAATCTTTTAAAAATCCATCTCTTCTCACAAACATTGCTATTAAGGAGAAAAATGAACATATAGTTTTCATCTCTGACAAAGACTTGCATGTCTGAGGACTATATAGGACTGAGAAAGCTACCATTTTTTTTCTTTCTACCTCCATTCTCTCTCCTTGTTTCTTGACACAAATATGGGGGTCCATGGTCTCTGAGAATGCTGATTCAATCCAAAGCACTCCCAGCTGAAGCACTGTAGCAGGCTGGCACAGAGGCAACCCAACAACCAGCTGGAATGGACACTCCAAGCTTTAGGGAGTGGACCTCAGGCACTCACAGTGGCAAACATCTCAGCACAAGCACTTCTGATGATTTCCCAATGCCTCCATCTAGGAAAATGTTTTGTGCATCAATTACTATTAACGCTTCAAAGACACCACCACCTCACCAGCCCCCCCCCAAAAAAATTAATCAAACTTTCATCTACACAAAATTGTCATAAATCAGCAGGATGTGGACTTTCAAAGTTATTGATGGTTTTAGGAGTGGCTTAAAAATTATTAACAAGGAAGAAAATATAAATTCTTTTTATATATCTATGCTTTTCAAGTCTCTAAGGTCACATTTAAAAGCTCTTTTATTCTGTGTGTTAGGACAAGCAATAGTCTCCAGTCAGATGGTCAGATAACTTACACTTTCTCAGCTGCAGGGTTCTAATCTGAAAATGTTTTGTCAAAAATGAAAAGTTACAATTCTCACACAATTCTCTGGCTCTAGAACTTCAAGTACAAGAACAATAAGCATTATAAGACCCTTGATAAAATGTTAATATTTGCAATACCAGCTTAATTTCTTTTTTTGCAAATGTAGCCCGGTGTGTTCAGGGCAGGTGCCTGCTCTGGATGTTGAGCTTGGGTGAAGGTGATGGCAGAGCAGCCCAGCCCTCCAGGGACTGATACAGCCAGGGCTGGGATGGGATGGCAGCTTAACCTGGAGCAGGTCTGCTGGTGGAGAGGGAGGGCAGCAGAAAACTCAAGCAGTCCTGTTTCTGTTGAGGATTTCCTGGAGTGAAATCTGTGCTGACGTGCAGCAAATCCACGGTACCTCCCACACCGGCCCTCGCTGGGTGCTCCTGCTGGACACTTGGTCCATATTTGCTCACTTGCCACTGGTTTGGCATTTCTGTATGTCCATCTGTCTGGAAGTAATTAGTCATGTCTGGGTTGCCAGAAATCCTAGAACAATGTCCAGAGTTTTTACATTCAGCCCAGGCAAAATTTCCAGGGGGAAAAAAGAGGACAAGTCCACAGCAATGCCATTGTAGCTTGACATAAAAAAGTCAAGCACCTGGAAAACCTTCATACTCTTAATTTATTATTGGTTTTATGGAGGCAGCCCACCCCCCTCTATGAATTTTGCAAAGATAACCTCCTGTGTGAAAGAAAAGCGGGTTTTTAGTCTGAAGTAACCATGTAGAGTGATTGTATTAATGCATTACCTGCTCTGAAGGCACAGTGGGCCAGACACTGGTGCATGTTCCACTCTAAGCATAGCTCCATCAGTGATCTGGGGTTTTTTACTTGAGAAATTGTACTTACTACACACCCCCTCCAAAAAAAACCCAAGTTTTCCTGTGATTTTGAGAGGATCTTTTCAGTCCAGACTGAATGGGTCCTTCTGTAATACCGCTAAATTGCCTCTGAGTGTCTCTACAGTTCATCTCCTTTTAGGAGCAGCCAAGCAGGAATAATGCAAGAGAAACTAGTCACTGAAATTTATTGGTGTCAGCTTTGGTTTTGTATTCATAACATCTTTTACTGTTATTTTGAAGGATATTGCAGATTGAAACAAGGGAGGATCAAGTGTCCCAGTTGTGTTTGAAAGAAGTAAATCTTTAAGAAATTATTGTGAAACAGATGTTAAATAAATGATTTTGAGTTCAGATCTGTGACAGAGTGGTGTACCTAGGGAGACTCTTTAATAGAAAAACTTAGTGATTTAGACCTATGGCTGATGAAGGGAAATCAGACTTTTTATTGTTATAACTATGTAATGCAATGATTTGACATGCAGGAAGAAAAATGGATTGTTGAGTCTCCTACATTATTTTAAGCTAATGATCACTTAGTTTAAGAGATCATCCTAGCATCTGTCAGGTGAAGAGGTTCATTAAGGATTTCAGGTGAAATTTCAGTGGCTTTTGGTTATGCATAGCACTGAGATGGGCATGTTGGTATGAGTGGGTAGAACTGGGAATTTTAAGTATCTTTATCAGAATGGAAATCAGACTTTGAAAACAAGTATCTTAAGCAAGAAGAACTTGCACAGAGGAAGAAAACCCAAGCACATTAAGTAAACAAGGCATATTAGGTTTTGTCTCAGAGCTGCACTTTCTGCTCCATAATACTTACATCCACATGCATGTAAGGGTTTACAGCTTTGAAACGGAAGTCCTCGTGGTCACTCTTATTCAGAGAAGTTTATCAAGAAGAAATTTCATGACTGTGTTTCTTCAGGACAGTTCAGTTACACTGTGAGCCTTAAATCTGAACTGGCCATTCACAGGCACAGCAGCATATCTTTTGTTTAAAGAGGCAGCTGAAATATTAACAAAATGTAATTTCTTCCAATTGAGAGATTTTGTTGCTGCTGTATTACATATTGACTCACCTTTGTGTCATAAGTTGTATGCAAAAATCACTATGGAGAGAAATGAAAGCTGAATTTGTGCTCCTTGATCTGTTGTTTACAGTAGAAATATTTCTCAACCTCAAACGTGAAACCTCTCATGAGCATGAAGAACAATCGATGCATTCAGTCAAACCTGGATTATGTAGACTCTTGTGTTGTTACAGCTCGATGAATTGTGTTATGGAATAGAGGGAAATACAAACATTTACCTTTTGCATGGTAACAACACTGGCTACAGTATATATAAAAAGGGAGGGAAAAGGATGCAGCTTGTCTCACTCTGATGATGAAGGTTCAGGATTTTGATATTATATGTCAGAATAGCAAATCATTTTTAAATAAAACACTACATATTCATTCCTCTCTAGGAAACTTTTACACCCTTCAGTGAGGGAAGTAATTTGGCCTGTAGTATATAAAAATATGTCTTGTTCTGTTCTCCTTGAAAGAGTTCTTATGCTCATTGTTTGAGGCAAGGATGTGCTCCTTCCACTGAAAATAAATATTATGCATTGATAGTAAGTTTGACGAGGTTAGACTCGTGGTAATAGTTTTACATACTTGTCATAATGCGAATAACAATATGGCTGAAGAAAATGAGATTTTAGAGTCCTAGGTCTTGGAAAATGGTTTTGTTTTCCCTTTTCCTGCACCATGTACGTCACTGAATATATGAGAACTTTGGGGAGTTCTCAGTGATCTCTGATCAAGCATCTGTTTTGGCAATGGTCTCTCTGTCCTCAGCATTAGGTACTTGTACCTGGAAAGGAGGAGCCTGAGACCAGAAAGGGGGCTCTGCAGCAGGCTTTTCACAGGCACAATTTCAGTAATCGTCCACCTTGCTGCTGAGGTGTGCCTGTGTATTGTCTGCAGCTGGTAAAGTCCTCCATCCTGGTCTTCTCCATCTCTGCTACTGAGGAACATCTGGGCAAAGCTGCTCTTGCCCTAGGAAGTGCTCCCTGCCTACCTTAGACTGCAGAAACAGCCGGGGCTGTTCCACAGCCTGGGAGATGGGGACCTGCAGAACAGAGGCAATCAGCATGAATCAGTTGGAAGTATCAAATGACAGCACAGCAAAAATGGGTGTTGTAACACAGTGTGCATTTGATCTTTCCCAAAGGTAGCTGTGTGCATTGGAACAATATCCCACGTGCATCCTCCGCGGCACCATTTGCGCAATGGAAGCTGTAGCTTGCCGATGACCAATGTCTTACTCACCTGCACTGGGACAAAGGTGCTGTGTGTACTTTTAGGTTGTGCAATGCAGGTACAAAACATTGTGACTCAAGCATGGAGTTGAAAAGGAGGAAAGTGAATTAAGAGCACCTGCCAGATGATAACTACTCGTACGTGCCTGTTGGAAAAGGCTTCCCTGTGTTTTCGGAAGCCGCCAGCTTAAATGATCCATGCTGCTTAAAATCCATGCTAAGTGTTTCTGGGACAGATTTGTACTGAGCACTAAACTCCTCGTACTGCAGTTGAAAACCATTCTTTAAATGATACTTGTGTGCAAAGCCTGGCATGCAAGTCCACGAGCAGTATTGGTGAGAACAGGGGCAGGCTGGACCAACCCCTCGAGGTGCACGTCACCCAATGGTGACATTCAAGCTCCAGCTTGAATGGTTGTTGAAAGCAATGGGAAATGTAATGGATAAGGGGCTTGGCACTTCAAAAGAGGCGGCCCTAATTTGTGCACACAATGGCAGTCGTCCAAATATTAAGCAAACATGTCAGAGATAAAATTTGCAAGATGCTAATTGTAAAATTGGAGAAATATATTATACAATGTGGAAAAGAAAAAAGGAATTCAGACAGACTAAAAAAGTTGGGTCATAATAATTTATATCCTACTACATTATGATGCAATCTATCTTTTTCTAAAAATGAAAAAAAATCATACAAAATAAATCTGCTGAAGAAATTAATTTCTTGTCAAATTTCAGGTTTGAAACACAAATCATTTGATTACAAAAGAGCACTTCAAGCCACTGATGTATGTTATTTGCTTTGGGTTTGTGTAATTTAAGAACCCAATTGACACATCTTAATTTGGAATTTTATGAACTTCCCTCTAAGGCCAAGCCCTTTCCAGATTTTCTCCAAGTACAAATTTTTCTATGAAAAGTTCTGAGCTCTTGACACAGGTTTAACAATAACAATACAAATATGTTACTATAAGGATCCCATTCCCTTTAATTTTTCCCTTTTCATCACATTGCAAGCACAGAGAGAAAACATGAGCTCCTCCATATGAAATTTTAAAGAGGCAAAGATGGAGCCATGTCAAATGGAGATGCTGCTGAGGACTGAGGCATTGGGAAATCTCAGGGCAAACATGTGCCACAGCTGTTTTAAAATGACACTTTAAAGCTATAAATTTTAAGTTTTGATCTTATTCCTCAGATTTCCCCCTCTGATCTGAGCAAAAGGGGAGCAGGCAGGAGCAAAAAACAATAATTTTGTGATTGTATGAAAAAACAGAGTGATTTTATTTGTTAGAAGTATTGTGACTGTCATTGGGATCTTCTTAATTATTTGGGCTTTGAAAAATGAGTTCTGGGGCAACGGGTCTGTCTTAGCAGAGACAGAAAGTCAGTCCCCAAAACTGAGACTTAGAAATGAGCAAGACTTTTACCAACTTACCTGTAGCTAGCTCTGCTTTTGCCTTGCTTCATCATTTAATGTGTGTGCACCATCTTACTTAGCTGAAATTAGTATGCAAGAAAAGATGCATCAAAGTCAGCAATTAAAGTGACTTCATCTAACTTGTTGAGACAGTTGAGTAACTGTGTTTGATTTTGCTTAGGAAATCATTAGCACCTTAACAGAAGGCAGGAAACTTTGATCAAGATGTGATAGATGCAGATCAATATAATGTGTAAAGATTTTATTTGGCTCTGGTATTGACACCTGGTAAAAGAACTGGCTTATGGACAGTTCTCTTGGAAAGTTTGTAAAATTGTTCAGTGCTGGCCTAGTGTTTTATATGGGAAATGACAAAACCAGAACTCGTGTTACAGCTTATATTACTTCTTTTTATTCCTGTAAAGATTATCTATCTGTATTTCAAGGGATTATTTATGAGTAGGTACATAAGCTGTTCCAGTCAGTGAGGAATTCCAGTGGGGATATAACTGATCAGACACACTTGGCATAGGAAGATGGAATCAGCCAAGTTGTGAAACTGGGGGTACAGCTGGGCTGAGCCAGCTGTGCCATCCAGGGCGAGCTCAGTGGGGTTAGGAGACCAAGAACTTCACACACACATACTCTTGCCTTGCTAAAGGTCGCTCTCTGTCATATATCCCAGCACAGGGGTGCACATTTCTCTGTTGTACTTTGTCAGGATTATCTGCTTTTATTTAATTTTAATAACTTTTAACTTTGTTTTCTTAAGTCAATGACTCTGACAGGGCAGATGTGGGAGCAGCTGGTGGGCTTGGTGGAGGTGAGCAGTGCAAGGGAACCCTCAGGCTTCTTTGAGATTATCTGTAAGTAGCCTGGGGGGAATAAGCAGGAATTTTCTTTCTTTCAGGCTGGAGCACCTCTGTGCTGGTCTGGTTTGGGGTGCAGAGGGTGCATCACCTGTGCTCAGCAGTGTTGAGTCCAGTCACCGGCATCCACCCAGATGTGTGTTCTAGCTTTGCACACCCAGCATTGCTTTTACCCCCAGTGGAGATGCTTATGCACATATTTTGATGGATTTAAAGAGATTCAGCTCTCTGCAGCACAGTAGTTGTACCATCCATCACAGAAAAATCGTAGGTTATGTTCATCTTTTCATTGTCCTTTAGCTTTCTTTTTTCTGCTGTCTGAAGTTGTGAGTGGTTTGGAACAGTCCTACAGTACTACCTTATTCCTCAAATCACTGGCTGGAGGCCTTACTTGTATGGTGTTCCCATAACAAAACTCTCAAAGTGTTTGTTCACCTTGAGGGTGACAGAGGGAATTTTCTTTTTTAAGTGCACTTTAGAATTTTTAGGATTTTTGAGAAGGGAGAGGGGACTTTTGGCTACCTTCTCATTTTGCTGTATCTGTATTGCTTTAAGCTGCTCTCTTTTATCAGGATCCTGTTAATGTAGTTCCCTGGCTGTGCTGGATCTGTACAGCATTTCCTGTGGAAGACAGGCATTTGCAATTCTTTATTTAACTTAAAGATACGGTCACATAAGAGTGTTTAGTGTTCTCAGGGGAAGGAAAGCTTAAACGGAGGCTTGATTTATGTGAATAATCAGGTTGGCATGAATAATTATGGTATTTAATAGAAGAGAAACTTTAAACACCTTAGCAAATGTGTCACTGTGTGAAGTTATACAGCAGTTTGATGACTTGTTCAGGTCTGAATTTATGTTGGACTCTGCTCTGCAGAGCATTGCAAGGGAGTGAAATTCCAGGCTGGCAGCAGTCAGCAGGAATTGAAGACTGCATACTTGGCTCAGTAGTACTCACATCTCTTTCTGGATTGAGCTCTTCCCACTATGTGAAGATAATACTATTTACTGAAGTGGATATTGCAGTGATTACTTAACCTTTACAATGCGCTTCTAGAATGAAGATTCCAGCTTTGTCAACTTCTATGAGTTTCTCTATGTCTTATGATAGATAAAGTTTGTTCGACCCCAGCTTTAAGATTTCATTTGAAGTACACACAAAAATTTGTAGCCTACCTGGTTATGGAGAAAATTACAAAATAATTTAAGTTTAACAAAGTTAACATTGGAGAACAGAGAACAAGATCCAGGATGGTTTTATTTTTTCAGAATTTCCTATGGCAATGACTAAAGGAAGGATAGTAGCATTGACAACAACAGAACCCAGATACTACAATGAGTATTGCTTAATATAGGGAATCCATATGTCCATACACTTAAAGACTAGCTAGTACCTATTTTGAAAGCATCCTCAAAGGAGCCAGTAAATTCAATAATTCAGTAAGCCTGACACCTTGGAGAGCCTAGGGATGGGCTGAATCCATTTTCCATAGTAACTAAAGGAGGGCTTACATGCACATATACTGCATCTTTTCAGAGGATATCACAGCTCAACTATGATGTGAGCAGGCTGACCCCTGAAGAGGGAATAAGGATGCATCCACACCTCCTACAAGAGGGATGGTAACACATCCCTTCTGCAGCCCAGAACGGGAGGGCTTTCAAAGCGAGAGGAGAAAAGTGCTTTACTCCAGATCCAGTGCCCTTATAATGAGTTTACAGCACTTGAAGTGAGAATAAGCCCATCACTTTTAAATGTGTGTTTTGGCTTTTTAAATTGAGTAAGATCCAAGTCTCAGATGGAACAAGTTCAAGAATGAAAGAAGACCAGAAGTACATGAGTAACACACATGCACACAAACCAAGTTTTTCTCCAGTTCCTGGTTCACATCCTTTGAAGTATTCTACTTTTCCTCCCTTCCTAGAAAAAAGCACAGAGGACAGAAAAAGAGCAATAAAATATTTCCAAATAATCCCTCACAGCTAAAAAATATAAATATTTCATATTTTGAGTAATTTCTGTTTCATGTGTTCCCAAATAGCATTTAATTTCTTCCTCTCTTCCCGCCTCTAGCTTTAATTAAAGTCTCATCCCTTGCCTGTCAAACCTTGATGCCCCCCTTGCAACAGCTTGCTTCCAGGTGAGCTTTCCCGGGCTAATTCAGCCCTTGTTCTGTGTTTTCAGAGATTCATGGTAAGACTCTCTCTGTAGCCCAGCTCTGACCAAGTGATTTGCAAGGAATTTCCAATTTGTGCTTCTCCCTGACTCACAAAATTGAGCTGGTACAGAATAAAGCAAAATAAATAAGAAGCAAGCCAAATAATTCAGAAGAGGGATCTCAGTTTGTCTTAAGTGTCATCTGCCTCATATCTGCTATGAAAATGGTAGGTCTGAATTCCAGCTTTAATGTGCACACTGGATGTTATTTCTCTGCACACATCTGTCATTTGGCAACAGATTCATCTCAAGTGCTGAGCCCACTCCTTGAGCTGGAGCTGCATATGCTCAGTGTCTCCTCAGCTGGTTGGTGCTGTCGTGGCCCAGGGTCCCTCCAGCTGCTTTGGTCTCTCTGGAAAATTTCCATTCTTTGTGGAGGGACTTTGGACTTGCAGTGTTTTGAATGATGATCCAAATCAATAATCTGTACTCATCTCAGGATATTAATTTAATTAGCTATTAGAAGTCATTAATAAAATGACAACTGAATTTCTGCCCTGTATATTCTGCAGTGGAGAGTCAAATGTTTCTAATTTAGTAGCTACTCCCATTCATGTGCTATCTCCATGGAGTGTCTCCAGGGTCAGGTCCTCGATGGTGTCAGTGTGTTCTCAGAGGCAGGACAGATGTAACTGCACATATGAAACACAGGGCTTTGAACTACAGCAAGACAGACACTTCCACAGGGAAAAACTGCTATACATAGAAATACAGGATTTTGCACTGTATTTTAATTGTACTCCATTGAAAGCCTTTCTGTAATCCTAGGTGAGCAGTCCTGTTTCATGTTGCTTGTACCCAGTCTGCTCGCTGTGCTGCAGCACACAGGTGCTGCACAGCCTTCTCCTTGCTGTCTTACAAACTTATTGAATATATATCAGCCAAATCAGACCTGTTAAAGGAATATCCAGTTTGTGATTTCACAGGTGCTGGAGAGTGGGGCGGGGTGGGGGTTTCCATCACAGAAGTGATGGAAATTGTTGACTAAATTCCTTTTTTCTTCTGGCTCCATATGTTTCAATCAGCTGGGGTCCAGCAGTGCCTCATGTTCAGAGCCCATACTGGGCATAGTCTCCTCTTTAAAAAATTAATGTCACAAGTGGCTCTTGGAGGTAAAAGTTGATATGAACAGGCTGACTGACATCTTCCCCATGCTTTGTTTTTTTGTGCTTCCATGGATGTTGCTACACGTAACAGTCTAGTGAAGTGAACACAACTTTCACTCAAATATTTTTTTCTCAAATATAGTTTTACACTGTTTTATAACTCATGTTCTGAACAGGCCTATCCAGGGTGAAAAAGTGTGTAGGTTTGGATCAAAAAGGGAGCAATCCATGATGGGCTGAAGTGAAGGTTTTTAGAGGTGGTGTTATTTATATGCCTCGCTGCTCTATATTGTGCATCATGTGCTATGTTAAGACTTCTCAGTATCTTTTAGATGAAACCCCCCCATATTTTTTCCTGATTAAGAGCTGATGCTCTTCATCACAAGCTCTTTGTACCTCTTATAAAGCCTGCTTTCTCCCAGGCAATCTTGTGGCATGCTGGGACCACGCAGACGGCTGTGTCCTCTCACTCCAGTGCTGGCCTATGACCTTACAAGTAGGGTCAGTCAACATGCTACAAAGCTTTCCTTGCCATTTATCAAATAACAAAGCAAACCAAATTACATAGTTTCTATAGCAGGCCACTACAGTATGTAAACTGCAGAGAGGGCTTACACTGCTTGCTCATTCTGAGGTGCCGACAACATGAAAGGCCCTTTCGTTCCAGTGCCCAGAGCCTGTATTTGCCTATCTCACCTATTACCAGGAAACAAAGGGGCTGCAGAGGTTGAGCAAGCAAATGGAAAATGAAAATAGAAGAAAAAACAACTGCCTGTCTTCAAAGAAATGTTTGTCTAAAATGGATGCAGACATGTCTTGGGCAGTTTATAGGTGCTGAGGGCCCCTTCCTCTGGCAGAGAGCTGCTCTCCCTCTGCAGTAATAGAGTCAAAGAAAGGTTGAGGCAATGTCTCCTTTAACTGCATTATGTATTTATCCTCCCAACTGGTGAAATGCTCAATAGCTGTCATGATTAATCAATTGTATTAGTATTTCATTTCAGCCAGTCCCAGTCATGCGTATCACTACAGATGTATTTTCTGAGATGTGCAGCAGCATTGCCAGTGCTGCCAAAATCAGCTTTCCTAGTTTTGGAGCAGTGAGAACACATCATCAGATGGAAGTTGTCATTATTGAGAAAGTCTACTCAAAACTGTGAATGAATTAAACTGTGGAGAGACCTCCCCTTCAAAATCTATCTGCTTCACTGAGAGAAACTACTGCTATGGATTTCCATTCCCTGTCCACCGTCAGGCTTTACTTCCTTTGCCGGTCTGCCAGGGAGCTTAGTTCATGTCAGGTGAGCATGGCCAGATGGGCATACACCACTCATGTAAATGGTGTAAATAAGTCCTCTTTATTTTGCCTGAGCTCTATAAAGTGTCTGTCTCCTCCACAAGGGAAGTGGTCACAGGCATTTAAGGTTTGTCATCTGCCTGCTAGTGGAGCTGCCCTTGGGAGGAAATGTGTGCTCACAGTCCAGGACCTGGCTGGTTGCTGACTTTTGTGATGATAAACTCATTTGACAAACGGTGGTGAGGACGTGTTCCCTCTCTGCTCAGCAGTGGTGAGACAACAACTGCATGATGTTGCCTGATGTGGGTACAGAAATAGTAGTACAGGAGAGATGGGTGTGAGTGAGCCCAGAAAAAGGCTGAAAAGATGATGAAAGGCTTGGAACACTTATGGTGTGAGGAGATGATGAGAGGGCTGGGATTTTCCAGTCTTGAGAAGAGAAAACTCAGGGAGGCCTCATACTTGTGGACAAATACTTGATGGCAGGGGACTAAAGAAGATGGGCAGCCAGGATCTTCACAGCAGTGCCCACTGAAAAGACTGAAGACAAAGGACATGGACTGAAAGAAGTTCAGTTTAAAAGTAAGGTCTGTTTTCCCATTAGGATGATTGAACACTGGGACAAGTTTCCCAGGGAGGCTGGGGAGTCTTCACCCTCAGAGATGTTCAGAAGCCCACTTGACACAGTCCTGCACACCCCTCTTCAGCTCACCCTGAAGCAGGGGTGAGATGAGATGGTTTACAGAGGTCTCTTCCCACACCATTTATCCTGGGTGACTCTATGGTTCAGTGCCCTACAGTGAGCATGGAACCTCCAGTGAATGTGAATTTCAGCGCTGCTGAAGAGCTTCCAAGGATGGAAGGGATGGAATGTACATGGGGAGGGCAAACTGGAAAGGAGCTAATATGTGCTGGCATGAGGGTATCTGCATACATCCACAGAGAAACTTTTCCAACTTTTTTTTTTTTTTGCATCAGCAAAACAGTTGTTTTAATGAAAGGAGCTTATCTAGGCAGAAAATAGGAAAGAGAAGCAAGGGATGAGTGCAGTGGGATGAATGGTGATTGCACAAGAGTTGGCAAATGCAACTATTTCCAAATATAATGGCATTAAGTGTTCATTGTGAAATTAGATCAGCTTTTTAAGAGCTGCAGGGTGAAAAAACACACTATTCAGCTAATTAGACAAAGTAAAAAGATAATGTTAAGTTCTTTTCCTTCAAAAAGTATTTGTCTGCACTACCATGAATTTTAAAATAGAGCTGCTAGAGATGGCAGCATTATCAAGTGATCTGCCATTAAAGGAATTATAATTCAGGTCTTTTTAATTCCCTGTTGTGGAAATCTTTAAATTAGAATATATCTAAACTGTACAAATCTGTAGCTCTCCTAGAACAATGCTGACACAGTTCTCTGATGTTCATTAAAAATTTTTATGCCTTGATTTCTATATAATGGAACATGAAGAAATTTAACTACATTTACTGGGTTTTGTGCCCAATCCAGATAATTGCTAAAGCGTCTGCCCAACTTTCAACATGTAAGTAGTTTAATCAAAGTTGGTAAGACTACTGACATGCTTAAATGAACTGAAACTATAGTTGCCATTCTTCATTTTGAGTGTCATGAGTCAAAGGCTATCACTCTTAGGAATACAAGTCACAGAATCACAGAATATGCTGAGCTGGAAGGGATCCACAAGGATCAAGTCCAGCTCCTGGCCCTGGTCAGGACACCCCAAGACTCACACCCTGTGCCTGAGAGCCTTGCCCAAACATTTCTTGAACTCTGTCAGGCTTGGGGCTGTGACCAGGGGAGCCTGTTCCAGCACCCAGCTGCCCTCTGAGTGAAGAACTTTTTCCTAAGTCAAGAAGTTAAACATCAAATGTACATCAAGTTGAAAAGATTACCACTGACATCAAAATGAGTTTACTTTTGATAACTTACATCTGTACATTTAAAACCACATTACTCTTGTATGTGTTTATTGGCAGTTAAAAGTGCTTTGCTCAGAAGCTTTGAGGTTCTTTAATAGACTCTAGCAGCAAGAAAGCTTGGTGATCAAGCTCCTTGAAAATTAAAATTAAAAAATCCTATTTATCAGAGGCAAAATTGTTCTGTGCTTTCAATACATACTTTATAATCTTTCATTAACAAAGCAATTTGACCATTGTTTTTTTTCCTTTACCCAAGGAATACAACATTAACTAGCACAGCACAAATTTTTTTACTGAGTATATACTTCCATTCAGTTTGGCTTTTAACTTTTTTCTATCTTTATTTTGTTACTAAAGCTCTTTGAGATTGAATGTGTTGATGCAGGGTTGGGGCATAATTTGAAACAGGCATTTGGTTAGAATTAGAAGTTTATTATCTAGGGTTTTTTTTATTTTGGATGAGATTTGCTGTCCTTCTAAAGATACCATGTATCCAAATTACTTATTTTGCTCCTCTTATCCTAGACACAAAAAGTCTTAATGAAGCACTTATCCTTGAGCGTGTGTTACATATACCCTTGTGTAAGGATGTGAGTGTGTACGGGTGTAGCTTGCACAATTAAGGGCCAGAAACAGGCAGTAATTTCAGTATAAAATGTACTTGTCTGTCCCTGCAGGCCATGGGCATGCTTTTTGTAGTTAGTATAATATTTCCAGTATTTGCTGCTAACACAGTCACCACAAAACAAATCTGAAAATCACAACTCGTGCCACTTGTTAGTGTTTCCACTTGTTCTCTGCTCATGGGGAAGCAAGGAGCTGCTCCTCTCAGACCTGTGAGCAGGGCAGGGCTCTGCCTTGGGACAAACCTTGTGGTGGTCAGGGTCACCCCATGCTCAGGGCTCTGGAGAAGGTGCCCACCTCTCTCACAATCTGTATACCATAAGGAGCTACTAAGATGCATTGGTTCAGATAACTAGAAGTACGTTTTCAAGCTCTGATTCTGAGGTCATGCACTGCCATTCAAATATTTGATTTCACATAATTGAACAGTGTGTTACTGTTCCTTACAAATACATTCTGTCTTAATAATTTTATTTTACTGCTTTTAGTTGGGCCTTATCTGGACAATATTGTGTCTGGGATAGAACTTAGTTACTAGCTCACTGGAACTTTTCTTCAGAGTTGTAAGGGATTTTCTTAGCCTGTCTCAAATTGACAAAGTGTACTTGAAAGAAACATGCAGTTCTTTGTCTGGAGATGGAAAGACTCCCACAGGCTTCAGTAGAAGCTAGTCTGGGTGTAGAGATGAAAAAAGAGATTCTTAATGCTGATGAAACCTTGCATACATGGAAAACATTGAAGAACTCTCTTTGTAAATATCTGCCCAGTGCAGTCCTGAATAAATTAGCCCAAACATGAATAACACTAATGGTCAACAACAACTAAAACCAATTGTTTGCCAATAGTTCTGTATTATTTTGTAATTTGAAACAACTGCACACTAATTTTGTAATGTGTTTGCATATCAGATTTTTAAAAGAAAGTGATGGAGCATAAAGCCTTCTTTATGTTTTTCTTTATGTTTTTCAGATCATCTCTAATGGAATGATAAAGTATTTTCTGAAGGAAAAAAACCCAAACATGTCCTGGACAAATGGTACTTGCTTTGGGACTGTTGTCATTGTTATTAAAATAGTAAGTAGTAAAAATCAATGATCCATGAAGCGTCAGTTGGAAACAAAGGAAATCATAAGAATTTGCCTGTTTACTAAAGCTAAATTCTTTCCAAGTAGAAATGGTTTCTGCTAAAGTGAGAACAGCATAATGTAAACATTATCACTTGCACAGTGTGTAAATAACACTTCATTAAGTTCCTTTTTCCTTTTGAAAGTATCTTGTCTTGAACAGAAGGGCAAATTCTACCAAGTGGAACTGCTTTCACCTTTGCATGATAGGGATGTAATTGAAAGTAGCCCTAGGTGTTCTTCTTGTGCTATTTATTTAAGGTATTTATACAAGAATAAAAACCATTGAGATGAAACCTCACATATCTAGAGTAGTCTGTCTGCAGTAAGGATAATATTGATTGGTATGGCAGAAAACTCTGAAGCCAGGTCACCTTCCAGCCATTGATTGTCTTCTTTCAGACTGCCAATGATGGCTGCATTAATTGCATTGCTGAACTTAGCAATTTCTTATGTTTTTCTTATTTTCCCTCCATCCGTTTTCCTAAAATGATTGAAATGTAATAACCTTGAAATAGAAGCTAGAGGAGTTTTAAAGAAAAATATTTTTGAATGTTAATCAACATTAAATAAAATCACTCTCTTTCCACTGGCAAGCCTTAGCCCAGTTTGAGAACATGGACAAAAAAGAAAACCAGGAAGGCAGGTACTGTGCTGCTAGGGAAAGATTCCTGGAACACAGCAAAAAAAAAAGGGGGGCTGATCTGCAGTCCCATGTTGAATTTTTTGATCTGGAAGTTTATTTCATTTAAGACAGGACTTGCTGAAATTTATCTGTCTTTATTACAAAATATTTATATGCTTACACCTATTTTTGCTGTTTTTCTTCACATGTATGTGTATGTGTTGCTCTACACATGTAAAACAGATAACACAGGCTGTGACTGAAAGACGATTTTTTTCAGTTCCATAAATAATAATGATAAATGAAAAGACTTCATATGCTTTCACAGTTTGCAGCAAAACAGCTTTACTGCCAGGAGATATGGCTGAGGTTCTTACAATCTCATGGTAACAAATATTGTTAATGTTTCTTTTAAAATTCATATTAAAGAATGGGGTTATTCGTAATCCCCAGTCCTAGATCCTGTAAGTTTGGGTTATAGGAGTTGATTGAGCATTAGTTTCAGCATTGAGAATGGTTTTTCAAAGAAGTGTGATAAAGAAGTTCTCCCAGAGCTTCCTCAAGGTTTGTTCAAACCCACTGCCCAGCTACCCAAGGATTTGAGTCCTGTCATCCAAATCCAAGGATTTGAGCTGTCATCGAACCCTTCCCACCAGTTACAACCACAACTAAGGGCAAGAGGAAAGGAAAAGATAACTCAACTGTTTTCAGCAATACAGCCTATGAATCCACAAAAGCTCTACAAACACAGGTGTGGATTGTATGTATGGGCAGCTCTGCAGAGCAGAAACCTTTCCTCAAAGTGGGAGACTGCCATGGAGGAAAGGCATTGGGTTCTCAAGAATAAAAAGCTGGAACACAGCAAGGCTCCAGGAGACAACCTGGAAAAGATTTTTTCACTCTTTTGCCATCCTTAATCCTAACTGGCAATTTATATCCCCAAATCAAGATGTTTCTCTGGGTTGGCACTTTTAAAGCTTGAACAAGCCCCTGATAACCAGTTTATAGCCATTTTCTGTTAACCTTATCCAGCTGGCCTGTGATGCTGCACTTGTTCCACTGTCCTCAAGTGAGCGTTGCATCCCCAAGCAGACCTGGAAACTACACCTTTGTCTTTTTTCTCTCTTTCAAGGTCTCAGCTGATTTCAGCTGTGATAAAAGCTGGTTCCAAAACTAAACAAATGCTATTAATTGGCAGCAACACTGACAGAGTGTCTCACTTGAAAATATCAAGACATTAATGGTTCCATGCAACAAAATAAAATAATGAGTTTATTAAGCTATTGGTTTTATTAAATTAAGTACAAAAAAGCACTGATGTTGTTTTTTACTCAATTTTCTAATTTAGGAGCATTTAACATATATTTTTCATACTAATGTATTTATATGTTCATTTGATTCTCAATAAGGAGGACAAAAAAATATTAATTTTTCTTTCATATGAGCTCTTCTCTAGAGGCCAGGCAAGATTTTGAAGAGTTTGTTATGCTAATAGTGTAAGTTCAGACACCTTACACATGCCAGAAAAGGAACATCTGTAAATGCTGTTAAGGGGGGGCAGATGTGCCATGAAGTTTCAAAGGCTTGGAGAGGCATGTGGAAGCTGCCTCAGATAATACACAGCTGACAAATTAACAATTTCGGGCATGAGGCTCTTTCAAAAGGCTTTTTTTTTTTTATTAACATATGTGGAGAAAGTACAGTTAAAGAGCTGATAATTTGGGTTGTTGCAATAACAGTTCCAATACCTCATGTGAAAGGCCACCTCCCCTTTAAATGCCTTGAAATACATTTCATAAATACAGTGGAAAAGAAGAAGCTCTCCTCACCTCTTCCTTTGCCCAGGTGAAATACTCCTTAGGGAAGTTTGTCCAGTAAGACTGGTTTCCAGCACAACAGATATGCCTGGTATATTCACTTCTTTCCCATTGTCTTTTCTACATTGATCATAAACCAAAGGTAAGTCCCTTTGTGTCCATCCCTCTTTCAGACAGCTGCAGCTTTGCTGTGGTGTCTTGTTTAGGAAAAGCAACAGCTGCCCAGGTGTCACGATTTGCAAATCATACACACTCAGAAACCTTTTTTCTTTTTTTTTTTTTTTTTTGACAGAAGATTTATTAAATAAAAATGAGGATGGTAGTATTGTTATCTGAGAAGATCAGATGTGTCATGTAAGCTGTAGAGTCAGGCACCTGCATCCATCAAATATTTAAGAAAACATCTTAGGATAAAATGTAGCACAATCCTTTAATTTTAAAATCTCTTCCCACCATACAAAAGCCATCCTACATCTACAAACTAAGCCATGGATGCTTAGTTTCTAAAGAAAAGAAAACTTAAAATGATATTAGATAATCAAATTTATCCACCTCTATCCTTGCTCTTTAAATCTATATTTTAAAATAAGCAAGAATACTTTTCCCCAAACTTCAATCAATATTTTACCTTTATAAGATGTTTTTTTCAACACAACTCAACCACTCTCTATATTGCTTGAATTTTTTACAGCCAAAAATTTTATATGTGGGTAAAGTACTAAACACTAAAGTGCTATTCTAGTGTTACACATAGTGCTCTATGGAAACATAAATTCAGAATTAAGATCACACTGAAGAGTAGCTGAAGACATTTTAAGCAATGTCCCAAATTACTTCAGTGTCTAGTAGCCAGGCAGAAACAAAAAGCACACACATTGCAAGATGTTATGAACCTTTCTATCAAAAATAATAAATGGAGATATTAGCAAAGGTTGTTGAGTTACAGTTTGACACAGAATAATGCAAAAGAGATTAGACTGGGGGGAACGTATTCAGTAGTCCTGTTCAGTAACATCTGTCTACTAATTGCAGCCAGTTAGGAAAAAGTAAAAGATCCAGCTCTGTTTCATCTGATTTTGTAAATGAACCAAGAATGGTGCATGATTTTGATATAGAAGGACATCTGTAAATGACAAGAGCTTTACTGAAGTATTTCATTTCAGTAGCAGTAAAAAGAGCCTACTGCTCAAATCATTAAGTGGCTAAAAATCTAGCATTCTTTTGGAAGGCTTTGCAAGTTTGCATTAAGCATCCTTTCAGTTGTCAGGCTCCTGTTGTGACATATTGTTTGAGTCAGACTTCATCAATCTACAAAGCATTACTTGAGGTCTGATGGCATGTGCCTACACCCAATATACTATGTACAAATGGAAGTGATACAGGATTCTGTAATTACTGCATTTCTTTTTAACCCATAAATATTTGGTGCACTAAATTTCTGCCCTGAATTTTTCAGAAAGCAATTAGTTGGCTGCTTTATCTGCACAAAGTAGATAAAATATTGTGGTATTGATGATTTTTCATGTGCAGATGTTTTGATTTTAGCACATCTGTATGCAATAAATCTATTTTCTGTGTAGAAATCGTATTTTATTATATGATTTAGTATGGAATGTTGAATAAATAATTTAAATTGAAATTCTTTCTTTGGGGGCACACCAGAATTATTTGCAATAGCTGATCATACCACATATATCCTTCTTTGCACATAAATATATTAGCCAATTGCTCTAAAAAAAGCACCAGTTTTGCTAATATTACTTTACACACAGCTGGATAAATGTAAAAAATGATCTTATGTGTAGTCTGCCTGGATTTTAGTTGTTTCTTATGTTTCTCTCATTATAGATGTGCTAGCCTAGCAGATTGGGTTTGCAGCTAGAATGTGGTGTTGGCTGAAAGGAATAGAAATGAGTGCACGGAGGGAAGAGTGGAAATGTTGGCTTCCTTCTGTCTGTCTTCTGTTAGTCATCTGTGAGCCAGGGCAGGGCTTTGCAAATGCAAAGTAAAGCCTCCTGTACTACAAACCCTATGTAAATTAGCCTCTGAGGACAAATTTTGTGTGCAGCAAGTGGAGTGAGCAGTGTAGGCTCCCAGACCTGGCAGAACACTTGGCTACAACCCACAACCTGATAGTTCAACCATGAGTAACCAAGACTAGATTTTGGTTAGTTTTTCGCTGTAATTGTAAGTACCAGCACGGGGAGACTGAATCATTAGGCCAATGCAAAGCTTGAAGGATGGGGGAGCAGCACAGGAAGGCACCATGCCCCATTCGTCTGTAGGGTCTCACAGGGCAGATTTGGGAGAACTGAACTCCTGCAACCTTTGTAGTTCTGCTCTCAGAGGCATTACCTAAAGGTGCTAAAGCAGCTGAATGAGGGGCTCTCCTTCAGCTGCAAAATCACAGGGTCTGTTATCTGCTTTTCTTCACTGGAAAGATTACTGCACTTTGTGGTGAGGAATTGGTTGCAATGATGAATCCATGTAAAAGGGGCACTTCACCTCTGACAGTCCTTGCGGTTCTGTCTGTAGGAGGGCAGGGTAGGCAAAGCGCAAGTATTTTTCTTTCTTCAGTTGTGGGGTTTCCATTTTAAATAGCTAAGTAGACAATGTAGGGCATTTTCTACATCTATCTATCTATCTATCTATCTATCTATCTATCTATCTATCTATCTATCTAATCATCTATCTATGCATTCTGTGAACAGTAAATTACTTCCTGACCATATGACTGTCCTGCAGGTAGTTGCGTAATTGTTGTGCAGGGTTTGTCTTTTTTTTTGTTTTGTTGTTCTTTCTGTCGTCAGCTCCCAATCTCAGCAGTCAGCTGGTTTAGTTTATTACTGAGCAGAACACTTTTATATGGCTATGGGTATCCCACAGACTTTGTCACTTGTCTCTCCTACTAGTCCATCCAAAATGAGGATTATTGGGCAATAGTGCAGAGGTTTTCTATCTTTGTCTGTGAGGGGTCATTGCTGATTGTCTACGTACATAAATATATGCATGTATATAAGCAAATGCATTCAGAGCTGAAGAAAATCTATTCAGAGCTGTTTGCTGGGAGTTTATTTCTGCTGATACCAGGGGTCAGGTGTTTTCTAAAATACTTTATACATAGTGCCTCTGTCCTGGTGCAGCCATGTTGAGCATATATATTGCAAATATCTATTTCTGGACACTATTCCAATTTATGAAGTAATGCCCTAGATCCTTGTAAACTGATCTCTGATAACATATTCAGTAGTAACCCTAGGCATCAAATTATTTTTTTTTAAATATCTCTGGTTTAAAGTAAAAACATGTGCTGCTTTCCAAGTCTATGGTGTTACCTAGTTCCCCTGACACAACCACTCTGACTTTTATTCTGTGTGTCTATCCTGCCTAGCCTGAAATGTGCTGTGGCTCTGATTTCTTCTTCAGCTGAGCTCCAGTGAAACACAAGAGATATCTGTGGTCATGGCTGAGTGTTGCCACAGCCAGTGCAGCACATTCCAGGGCCAGAGCACAGAAATCTTTGGTACCAGTCTTGCTTCCAGCATTGAAGGCTGGGGGTTTTGTGGCATTTGGTTGTTTTGGAGTTGTGTTTTGGGTTTTTTTGTTGTTGTTGTTTGGTTGTTTTTGCTCATTCTATCTCCAGTTTTTAACCCTATGACCAGTCTGGGATTGTGCAACAGAAACTGGGAACACAAGTTGAGGAACCTTCACACATTACTCAGCAGGAGTAATGTGTGGCCTGGTACCAGGGAGGTCTTGTCACCTCAGACATAGAAGGAAACTTCAGTGGGTTTGCAGAATGTTGCATTTGCCAGTATCAAGCACAAGAAAAACTTTAAACTGTTTCAGGAGCAATACAATGGTCTAGTAAGTAAGAAGCAAGGTAAGTCAGTATTCTTGGTTTCTATCCCTGGCTCTGCCAGCTGCTTGCTGTGTGACCTTGGGTGAAAGACTTATTCTCTTGGTGTCTCGGTTTACACATTAGTGAAATGAGAGTAATGATGCTTTCCTATCTCATTGGGGCTTTTTGAGGCTTAATTAATTGATGTTTGTAAATCACTTTGTGATCCTCAAGTGAAAGTTGTTAGAGATCTGCCAAGTATTTATCCTCTCAGGTTTTTTTTCCTCCTGCTTGTCTGCACTCATCCATCTAATATCTAAAAGCATGCTCACAGCTAGCAACAGATACTAGCCAAATTGCTCTTAACAGGAGATGTATGGAAACTTTTACAAAATTACTTTTGCAAATTACCACGCTTTTTGAAGTACCATGTGCAGAGATGTAATGAAAAACTGTGTAGACAAGTGTCTGTGCTACTCACTGAACTGACTGGGTTGTGATTTCTCTTGTAATATCTTTCAGCAGTCCCAAACACATAAGACTGTTTTGAATTTCAGATGTGCCTTTCTTTTAACTGACTTCACTTTGGAAAATTCTCTGGTGGTCCTAAAATTTTTTCTTGTGTTTTTGACTTCATGCAGACTTGCCAGTCATTGGGATGTATGTCTTTTCCTCTAGGATGGCAGAGAAAATACAGGTTCATTATTATTACCTATTTTTCAGTTTCCTCTCAGTCTGAGAGGAGATTACAGACTGTGTCCTGCAAGAGGTTTAGGGTAGGCAGACTCTTCAAGTGTTATAAAGCCTTGTGGAAGTACAGGACTACATCCTTATGCATACAGCTTTGCCATAAATCCAAGTCCTCATTTGCTTTGAAACTGCAAAGGAACTGCATTCTGTCCTGGGGAGCACAACTGAAAATGCAAATGTGAGGAAGAGCAACCCCTCCCCACTCAAAATTGCCTTTTCAGAAGCAGGAGTTTCTCCACTGCTGCTCTAAGTGGGTTGTGCTGTGTCTGGAGACCTGGCCGAGTGCAGGTCTGAGCACATGGGCAGGAGATTATCCCTGGATAAGAGAAACTGCTGCTCAGAGTGGTGGAACTGGGCATCAGAAAGTACATCTGAGGAGTCTTTGAGGAATTTTAATACAAGATGTTGCAATAAGATGGGAAGGGATCCAATTTAAACATAAACTAAAGTTCTCAGACATCATATTTCTTGTAGATATCACTGCCAGTGTTAAGGGAGGAGGTAATTCTAGAAATACTGTGCCTGTTTAATAAAATAAAGTGTGTACATTCCTGTATGGAAGTATAAGGACAGGCTCTGACAGGTCCCTCCATGCCAGTGAATAACTCCCCACTAATTGATTAATCATTTTCTGGGGAGGACATAAGGGGCTGTCTCTGCTCAGGAGGTGCTCGCTTCTGCCCTGGACCTGGACCTTTGTGCATCCAAGACAAGTTTCAATACTTTGTGAAGGGAAAGTCTTTGAGTGTGTATTCATGTTTCACACAAAGTCCCATTAAATACTGTGCAAAACTGTCCACAAAGAGATCTCAAAAAGGGCATCCCAAAGTATCCAGTGTTACGGCAACGTTTTGCGTCAGATTTGATAATCAGGAAAAGTCTGTGAGGGAAAAGCAAGGATAAGATTATACAGTGAATTAGGCTTAGACATAAATAGACCATGAACTATTGCACAAATAAGAGAGCCCTTCTCTTGAGAATTTTTTTCTTTTCCTCAAGTATTTCTGCATCTTGATACTCTGCACAAAAATGTCATGGGGGAGCATCTGAGCTCAAGGACCTGGCTGCAGGACTAACACCCAGCCTCGGCCAGGGCCAGTCAGGTACTCGGCAAAAATCTCTTGTTACCATATCTGGCCCAGTATCTGGTTAGAACATATTAAAAATAAACACTCCCTGAGAAATGAAACAGGATTTTTATCTGTTGAAATTTATGAAGCAAACAGCAAATGTGTGGGTGTGCCTGCTTCACCAAAGAGCGCTGCTTAAATGACTGTTTGCAAAGTTGGATAGCTATCGGGAATTCATTTGGAAGTAGGCTTAAAATACAATTACCTTGCTGTGCAAAAGCTATCATAATACCTTTGATGCCTCCTTATTGACAGAGATTTCAGGGGAAGCAGTGAAATTATAAAATAAATCTACAGGCCAACTTTGAGTGTTTATTTAAAAGAGGACATTGAGCTACAATTCCAAAATCAGTTGCAGTATACACCACTGAAGTGCTTGAGCTATAGTTAGCGAGGTCCTAAATGAGATAAGCGTGGCAATTTAATTATCAAATAACTTTAAGATATGCTTAAAAGGATTCCAACTTGTAAGAATTGTGATAATGTTTTCTACTCAGGGAAAATATCAACATCTAAATATTTAATAGAGTCACAGGAAATTTAAATGCAGTAAATTTTCAGAGAAAAACGAGGCAAAATGCTTCCTACAGCAATATGGTTGAGACAGGGTTTCCTTTTAATTTTTGATGAGTATTTGTTCTTCTGAGGGTTACATAAGCGATATCACGAATTCTAAGCCCTCTTTTTCCCTTCCTCCCGTGGTACAACAACTAAAGGCACATTTAGCTTGTGTGTTAATTCAGAAATGTGCCTGATAGCTCTACTTAACAAAACTGCTCTGCAACTTTGTGATGGGAACTAATCTGTGAGCTGAGCATCCTCTCTCTGTTTTGCTCATGAAATCCAGCCGTACTTTATATAAGAATGCAGAGAAGAAAGACAAATGGTTTATCCTCTAAGCCACCCAGCATCCTGTTCTTGATATTTCAGTAACATATGCTAACATATGCTTTCCTCAAAAACTTCAAAAACATGCTTTTAGCAGCACTGAAAATAGTACCATACATCGAATTCAACTTTAAACTTCATAGTTTACCTCTAATACCATTACCTCATGTATAGAAGAAAATGTAAATCTAAAATATGCTGGTGATTATAACCTTTCTTCCTGACAGACACTGCAATATAAATGCACATAAATTGAATTTCTTCTTTAAAGAAATTTGAATACCTTTGGAGCATTTTAGCAAATCATCTCCAGCCCTTATGGCACAACTTCAATGGACTGTGGAAAAGTGCTCTCCCTATGGCATGACTCCTGCAATAGAAGGACATAGCAAGGCAGAGAAATGCCAAGAAAAATAGAATGTACTCCATTGATATTCAAAATTTATTTTATTAAACTTGCACAAAGGACCAAAAAGATGGAAGCTGGTCTTTTTTAGAAAAGGCATTCAAATATTAACTCTGTGAGTGCCATTTACCTTACTCATCTGGAAAAAATAGGAATTGAAGATACATTGTTTGACTTTGCTCCCTAGAAGAGCTTTTTGATTCTTTGTGTTAACCATTAAATCAGAAACTGTGAGAGTGCATAAGTCGTGAGTAGGAGATTCTGATGCATCAGATGAGAATTCTTCAGAGGGATTCTCCCTTGGGGGAGAAATTAGTGTATTTGAACAATTTTGTACTAATTAGTAAATATGCCAATTGATGGACAACAGCCATATTTCAGAATTCTATTTCTAGGGGAACATATGGCAATGTTCCTGAATACCATCAGCTGTCAGTGTTTATCTTAGAATACGGATGGGATATGAAGATGCCAAAAAAAGTATTTTTCAGAGCGGCAAATACTAATATTTCCATAATTTGTTGGAAGGAAAAACTAACTGAAGGTTCATAAGTGTTTGGTTGAGTGGAGAATGGCCAAGTTTTCTCTAAATTAGTTGGATCACTTTCTTGTTAATCCAAACAAGGCAGGTGTTTACTTTAGCAAGGTGAGATGCTTCAGCATATTACAGATTTCTGCCTCTGCCTGCACAGTGCAATGTGTATAATTTATGGTAATCTTGGGGATTGAAAGAACTGCTCATTGATGCAGTCTGACCACATGATATATCTTAAGATGATCTACTGCCAGGTAAATTCATGGGTTAGGATAGTTACCTCAGTGGTGAAATATTGTCCTTAGCCTTTGCCTCCACATATGGTGCAGACTTTCCAACTTCAGAAAATTAGAAATTGGTAAACGCTGCAACCTGTCAATAAATGTGAAATGTGTGTGTATGTGTCAACACTGCCTCAGTCTGCCATTACAGGTATGGTCTGGATTGCTTTCATTCCTACTATAACCACTTATTTTCAGAACTTTAAAATTTATGCATAAACACTTCCTCGCGACAAAGATCTAGGATGTGACATAAGCCAAAAAACTTTTTTCTTTCTTTTTTTGAACCAAACCTGTTTTGACACAAGGTTTATGAGTAGAAAGATATTCTTTGTATTCTGAAGAAATAACTTTTTATAGAAATAAGGCCTTCATTTAGTCATTTTTCTGAGTGAGAGTGTGGAGGAATCTGAGATCTATGTGAAGTGGATTGTGGTGCAGGACAACCACGATGTTCCTTTACAATCTTTTTCCATTTATGCAGAATCTTATTTTTCATTATAAAATATGTCACCTCTTCATTTTTCCATTCTAGTTAGAAAAGGAGGTGGGTGAAAATGTCAAAGGTCCTCCATGGCTTAGGGCCAGAATAGAATTAAGACTCTAAATGTCATTTAGAACCTGATCATTAGTATCATTCTCAATAAAGCAACAAAGGCACTGAAAAGCTTGAGCCCAACTGAGAGTCACTGCAATTTAGAATCCTATACACTACAATTGAAGATTAAAATAGTCGATTAATTTGTTTTTCAAATGCATGCAGGCATCTCCCTGCTCTTCCAGACAGCTGACCACATTTGGGAATCTGCCCCTGAGTCACGTCTGGTTGCCCTGTGCTCAAAATGTGAGCTGCCAAGTCAGCTGGAGCAAAGCATTGTCTATGCTAGCAATTTAAAGTAAAGCTTGTTGGACTTTTTGATGTGGCTATTTAAATTTACATTAAATCCCCATCAGGACTCTAGCAAGGATGGGAGGAGATCTAGCACAAACACTTCAAGCCAATGCTCTGCTTCGGTTGCTGCAAGGAAATTGCTGGTGGAGACTCGGCAATAGAGCTGCTGTGACAGTGGGCCTTCAGTGCAGGCAGGGAAATGCATTGCAAGGGATGAAATCATGGAATCATTGTGTGATCCTGCAGTGGCCAGGAGAGCAGGGACCAGGGATGCTCAGGGCTGTGAGATGCCTGTGATGCCAGAACCATGAAAGAAGCTAGCCCAGAATTTGGCTGGGCAAACCCTGCCTGGAAGGTTTTCTTGGTTTCCTGATCCTTCTGTGGTAGAAACTAAATGCATCCAACTGATGAAATTCCATAGTCTATGACCCAAGGATTGTTTTATTCTGATAAAGTGGAGCAGCTGTTGCAGGGCCAGGGGGACAAGAAGCTTCCAGAGTTCCAGGGCTGCACTGCAAGTGCTGCCTCAGAAGTCATACTGGCCCAAAGGAAAGCACAGCCAGGCAGGAGTGCTTCTGGAAAGAAATTCATAGTGTTTGGAAATATAGACTAGAAAATGTTTGAAATGGCTACTTTAATTCTTCTGATTGGTTCTGATAAAAAACCCCCATAGAATAGAAAACTATAATGTAGTGCAATACAGCGCTGGAAACTTTCTTGCCCTTATCATGACTCATACTTATGTAGGTCTATCTCCTGCATTCAAAGGATGAAGAATTCTTTGGTTATGAAATGTATAGCCCATACAATGCCAAGAGAAGATAGATAATATTGAAGTTGATAGCTTCAAAAAAAAGAAAGGAATATAAAATGATCTCTAAATTTGTAATCTTTAGGTCCTGTGATTTTTAAGGAAAGCTTCTAATTTTGGGGCCCAGGTGATGTTATGTGAATGTTTGGGGTTGATGCCAATGTAAGGAGAATAATAAAGACATTTGAGCATCTGTCAATTCTCATATTTGAAAGATCAGCTGCTCTTGGAAGAATACTTGTTCTCTGCCAGTATTGACATATTGATTAAACTGCTGTGTCTTTGGCAGCCTTTTATTTCTTTTGGAAATCTGAAATATGTTTTAAAAATAAACACAAAACCTCCCCTTTCCCTGACCCTTGTAAAGATGGTCATCTGGACATAATGCCTAATCACAACTACAGGCTGTGAAACTAGGGGTTGCAACAGAAATGTCAACAAAATTTTAACTGTGCCATAATGCAATAGTTATGTATACAGAGTACATAATGCACTTAATATGCTAATCTCTGAATATCAGGAAACAAAATCTTTCTGGAGCAGAACTCAACTATGGCATTGCAGCCTTTTGCTTACAGTAAAAAAAGAAAATCAGCTGCAGAGCCTGTAAGGGTGAACTAGTTCTTCTGGTTAGCCCTAGCATTTCTGGGAGAAGGAACAACACTTCTTAATTTTCACTTCAACCACTAGCTGTTTTTTTTAATGGTATGTCTTGCCAGTTAGGCTTGAATATGCCATGTTTTTGATGATTTATTTTTGTTGGACAATAATGTAAAATACTAACCATCTGATGCTAGGTTTTAGCTCCATTAGCTGGGAACCACAAACTTATGCCATGTCACTTTTTCTTTTTATAGTGCTGTTTCAAACTTACTGGCATAATTGGTCGATCTTTTTCTTTGTCTGGATTAAATGATGGTTTTGGCTAGAGTTTCAAACCAGGATGCCAAATTTTCTTACTCTTATGACTCCCATCTCCATGTTGCACAGGACTAACTATATAATATTCAAATGGCTCATTTGTAAACACACAATTATGTACAAAAAGAGTGCTTCTTAATGTTTCCCCAATTTGGCTCTGCTGTTACACTTGTGATGGCTGCTGGCATGGAGACCAGCTAATTTGTGCCATGCCAGCACTCCGAAATCTGAATTAAATTGAGCCTGGATAATGTACAAATACTGCAACCTAATGCTTTTTAAAAGTCAGTCCCTGAAGATCATACATACAGATGGGTTTCTGTTCAATACGTGTGTCTGTGCACGCACCTCGCATGCCAATATATGGATTTTAGTGAGGATCCAGTTAACAGACGTATGTTGGCACATTATTCTTGAAGTGGTTCTTCCATTATGTAATGGGGCTGCCTAGACATAACCAAAGCAGTCCTCCTCAGGCTTGTTGGACAAAGGGATCACAGCCAGCCCTTACCCTCTGCTGGAGGTGCTGCAGAGAGACAAAAGAGCAGCCTGGTGTGTGCAGTGGATCCATGTCCCACCCACGGAGCCACTGAAAGATGGAGCCATGGAAAGATGCCTTGCTGGAGCCCAGGAGTCAGAGCAGGCTGGGGGAGCCAGGGGCCGTGCACAGAACAGTGCTCTACAAATGCAGGTTTGCAAACATGCACCTTTTGGCTGCAGTAATCAATTTTGCTTATCTTTGAAGACAGAGAGACAATTTCAATTTGTGAAAATTTCTTACAAAGTTACTTCTTACCTTGACATGGGTGGTTTCTCAATATCTCTCTTAATAAAGTGATGGAACCTTTCTTGAAGGACAGCCACATGCTTTACCCTACATGAACCTCAGTGTACAAGTCTCAGCAGCCACATGCCAGTCCAAACCCCAGAGTGTGAAGCACTAACAAGTCACAGTGGCACAGCAAGGATTTCTTGTGTAAGCCAAGTGTCCTCAGCCCACCAGAATATGTCATGCAACAGAAACACTTTCAGACTTTTCAGAAGTAATGTTGTCAGTAAATTTGTGGTGTTTAACAGTCCAAGCTGTTTCAGTCTGGCTTCCTTCAAAACACAGGAGACAGCAGAGGTGTGGCTCCATCCAGTTGTCTTAGTCCAGGCAGTGTTCATGTTTTTTGCATCTATGCACTTAAATACTTTCTGTAGCAATGAAAGAAAGTAGGAAACTTAAATATCTGAGTGTGCAGCAGGAACAGAAGGAAATTACACTGTGGAAAACCTTTTTCATGTTTTAAACCTTTTCTTCATATCTGTAGGCTGTTGGGATGCGCTAATCACAAACTAATAGTTGCTGCTTTGGAAAATAATAGGATGAACAGAACATGTGGAGGGGATGCAGGATGAAACAGACCTGCTTCATTTTAAACTTGACAGGTTTCTGAAGAGTTTTTAGTGGGGGAGGCACTGGAGGTGGTTGTTGTCACCACGTACCAGGGGAGAGGAAGGCCACTGCTGGTGCTTTGTGGAGAACCTGGAAAGCTGGATCAGTTTGTGCAGGGCTGCAGATTTTGGCTAATTCACAAAGCAAAAAGTTAAATCAAAAGGAAATATCATTTCCTCAACTACAAGATATTAATATCCTGTTCAATTTGATTTCTACCTTTTGTTATTGTGAACCCTTTAATATGTGGTGTCAGCTTGGCAAGGATTTTCCATGCAAGGAGAATAATTCCCCCTTGAGCAAAATACTGCCCACACTCCCCAGGAGTCAAATAATAATTTCTGAGACAAATTAATATAATCAGGATGCCGCAAGTTGCTCATTGTGTGGCTATAGCTCAGGTATGAGGCTGGCCAAGAGGAGCACAGGGAGGGGTAAGAGCTGGGCTGGGCACTGGTGGTTTCAGGCTGCAAAACCCTCCTGCACACGTGTGCTGAGATAACTCGGCCTGGGACAAGGGGAAACAACTGCTGCGCAAGGAGGCTGCTCATGCCATGCATAAATACATCCCTTTGTGCTGGGAGGTGAGGCAGCTCTGTGTTAGAGAGCCACGAGTGCTCTGTGCAACTCTCTCATGCTCTTATTTCAAAGACAAATATTCTCCTTGTTCCACGTATATTGATTTTTCTGATTAAAGAAAAAGGGCATTTTCACAAATATACTTCCTGCCTTTAAAATATCATAGAACTCGAGTTAAATTGCCGAGCACTTTTTTCATGATATATTACTGTTACTGTGTGTTTGCTCCTGCTCAGATGAACCACAGATGGAATTTGCCTACTTTCAGTCTTACATTAGTCATAAAACCACCAAAAAGATTTATTAAACTGAGATTTGAAAATAGAGCTGCGTTCTCCTTTTCTGTAGTTTTTAGATTCTGAGTTTTGGGTTGTTGCTGGTTTATTTGCAGGACATAAAGCCTGCAGGAATTGCTTCCTTCTCAGCAATTACCCATCAAGACAAATGATAAAGCAAAGCATCTCAGTGCTTATTAACATTAATTTAATGAACACTGTCTAAATTGTTCTCCCAGTGTTGAAAAATGGGACAAAAATAAAAGAAACTGCGAATAGATTATGTTGATGATTCTTATCTAGTTCACAAATCCATCTGGCCTCGGGTATGAGATGTATCTTTCCATTTGAATCTTGGAGAATTAACTAAATCAATATTCCATGAAAGCCTCTTTTCCTCCCACTTTATTAAGATATTGCCCCACAGTGGCCCTTTTTCCTTATATCATTAAAATGCTTCCTTTGGAATTATCTCAGTTCCATAGATGACCTGTGGCCTCAAGTCACCAATTAATGACTTCAGCACTACCTTATTTCAACTGAACAGCAGCTGAGATACGATGTACCTTTATCCCTTAGCAGGATACACAGCTTGGGTATTTAGCATTGACTGAACAGCAGGACTGACTTCCCATCCATTCACCCTCCACCCGTGTTTAGAAAAAAAAAAAAAAATTAATTATCTGGGCTCTGTCATCACCAAACCATTTTAGTATCTGTTATTGTTTCCCTGCAATGAGTTTACAGGATGTTGCAAAATATGAAGATGTGGTTTACAGCGCTCCAGTTTCATGCTGTATGTGAATAGTGTTATACAAGTCATGTGGCAGCTCAGACATGTGTTTTGAGGTTTTTGGTGTGTCACTCAAGGCCCTTGGCCCTGTGTCCTTTGTATGTCTGGATGATGAATTTTATACTGGCAGAATATGCTGTTTGTGGAAAATAGATTTTTGTGTGGAGGAGCTGCCAACATATTTCCTGAGACTGACATCAAAGTACAACAAATGCTGTCAGGGAAGCCTTGCTCTAAAACACATGGGTTTGTGCATTAGTGTCTGTGGGAATCTGTGTATGTATTCAGGGCTTTTCTCATATTTAATAATAATAAACTACCAGACATATGTATCTGTAACTCAGCTCTCTCTCTGCCCCATCTACAGCCATCACCTTAGGATCTTTTATCTCAAGCTAATGACAGTTGTGCCTTCAGCACTCAACAGTCCCTGACAAAATCCTGGAGCCGGCCAACAAGACACAAACCAGAACTAGAAATATCTAATATTCATCTGACTTATGGCATTATCATCACAGAAATTGTTCTTTTAAAATTCTGTTTAGCAACTCTGAGACCTTAAGATCATCTGACAAGATCAGGTTCAGTGTGAGTATTCTCTTAATTCCAAAACCATCCAACTTTCACTCAGTTTCACATTTTAAACCTCAAAACAAATACATAACCCCACTGATTCTCACTTGTCATATGAAGCCTGTTTAATTGCTTTATTGTTGTATTTATATTGTTGTATATAAATACTGTAGGTAAAAGAGTGAAATTTGCATAAAAGGCACTCTGCACTGAAAAATGTCTCAATTATTTTGCTTCAAAATTTTACCATTTGAAAACGTAAATTATAGGGGCCCTCTTACACTAGTAACTTTAGAAAGTATAAAATCAGTGCCTTCTCTATTTCTGATGTTTATTAGCCTAAGAGTGGGAAAGTAAAATATTTAAAAATATGTACAAGCTATTTTTGTCTTTGGGCTGTTGAGAAAGCTTTGCTTTGCTTTTGCCCAGAGACATGGGAAACAGTGATGGATAGTCAGAGCGGGAAACCCATCTCTTTTATTCCCACTGTGCTCTATAATTTGTAATCCTTATTGTGTCTGAAGCTAAATCTGAGGCATTCCAGAGCCTCGCTGCCGCGTGCAGCAAGGTCCAGTCAGCAGCACTCTGAGCTGGGAGGCAAAAGTCCTGGTGCCAGAGGTCAGGGACTGAACGGGGAGCTGGAGCCCAGAGATCAGTGCTCTGCGGTCTGGAGCTTGTGCAGAGCTCCGCACCAAAAGGAATGGAGAACAAAATGCTGCCAAGGCAAACGAAAGCCTCTTGCTTTCCTTTTGCACTGGTAAGAAGTGCTGCACAGGCAGCAATCAAACTCTTCTCGTTGAGACCATGCAGTCGTTCCATTGCACTGTTTTCCCAGCAGCCAGGTATTTATAATGATGTTTTCCATACTTGAGATCTGTGGCTGAAAATTTTAGTGACTTGTTAGTGATGTTTCTCAGCTTTTGGATCCTGCATAAATAATATATTGATAATGGTTTGTTATTTTGCTTTGGTTTCCTTTCAAGCATTGTCAAACTTTAGTTCCAAAGTACATTAAAAAGAAGAAGGATTATTTTGCAGTCAGATATGGCTCTGTTAGAGAGATGTAACAGGGAGAAACAAGCTTCAACTGATAGTCAGACAGTTGTCCTGATTGTACATAGGTTTTAACTTGTGAAAAGACAAAAATAGTCTTCGTGCCAGAGATGTCTAAAATCTCACTGGGTTGTCATCTCAACAAACTGTCAGTCAGGACCTTTGTCATTTTGTTACTGTCTGTCGTGTGGCTTTATTCACCTCTCCCTGCACTTTATTGCAGAAAAAGTCAAAAAAGTCCTAGGTGTCTTTTTTTTTATTTTATTTTATTTCCACAGAGCCTTAATCTGTTTTACATCTGTATGTGACTGCAGAAAGGCAAGAAAGGGTGAAAATTGATCAATCTACTGTAAAGCAGTGGGAGAGCTACTTAGTTCTGTTGAAATAACTCCTGTCCTATCCTGACAGATCTCAGCACTACAGCTTCAGAACCACTAGCAATCCTACAGAATGTTTTTTTAAGTGAAGTGCTAGTATTCCCTCTCGGTACATTTCTGAAACTATTCATATGTAGGTTTGCTAGAAATATTTAGGAGAAACAGCTGGGCATTACAAGAAAGCTGTCTTTTATGCTTAATCCTTTTTATATGACTCAGTTCATATTTATAGCATATTTTCCTTCAGCTTTCCTCCTCCTAGCCCCCATCTCTTTAATCTTCTGTGTCTTACATTTGTGTCTAAGAATACTTCCAAATGAGAGGTCAGAGAAGATTGAGCACAGTTTTGCCAGTACTAAGGGCCTGATTCTGCACTCTTGATTGATGTCAGGAGTGAAATAATCAAAACTATCAAGAGGCCCCCGCTGTTGCCTGGATGAAGAATCAGTCTGGCATAACTGCTCTGGGAGAAACCCTGGGAGAAATTCTCCTGCTCTGCCATTTTATACTTGCTTTTACAGAGATAAGGTATGAAGACTTGTGGCTGCCTCATTTGTATCCACAAATGTGTTTGCAACCATCTTCAAATTACCCCTTCTGCAGCATTCCTGAATGCCTGCTATGAATTGCCTCCTTCAGGATAAAGTTACAAGCACAACATGGTCCAACAGAACATCGATGCAAAGCCACGTTACCTCTGAGTCACTGAACTGGACTCAGAGCAGATAAACAAATATCCCCAAAGTCACTGCTGTTATTAGATCATTGTCTGGCCAATGCATGGAGAATATGGAGAGTCCTAAGAGGGCTTTTTCCCTTATCCTGTATTTAAATCTATGGGGCTGAAAAGTTGATTCTGGATTTGGACTGAACCTTTCAATAACTTGTATTTTAATCAAAATCAGACGTGTATGTGTGTATCTTCCTGCAACCAGCCCAGAAGACTTTTCTTTAGGGTATTTCAAAATCATAATGCTTAATGGGTGGTGTGGTGCTTTCTGACATTCTGAGACAGTATTTATCTTCATTACAACAAAATTATATCATCATAGCATTAGAAGATGATGAAGTAGTAGTTTGCTACAGGAAAGCTGTTAGAAGTATCAAGACTATAAGACTAAAAATGTCCATATTTTTTTGGAAAAAAATGCATACAATAGGAAACAAATCTCTTGTCTCACCCACTTTTGCTAGAATTCAGTTTCCATCAGTCCCTGAAATTATGTTTTCTTCTGAAGAACAGGCTGAAGAAAGTTGTTAGCCAAGCCTAAGCACTTAAATATTTGTATTTGCTTGAGTATGAAAACAGCATCACTATCTTTTGTGATGACCATATGTGTGACATGATGAGATAAAATTAATTGCCTTTTGCCAAAGCAGCCTTTTCAAATGGGACTGACCAAACCCCATCAAGCCAAGGGGTCAGTGTCTGCAGTTACTGTTTGCCTTTCACTGTGATGCAAAAAGTCTTGGGCTTCCTGAGGGGAAGGCACCCAGCCCAGCTGGCTGGGACTCACCAGTCACAAGCCTGTAGCTTAATTAGCAAGTTTCTAGTCCAAAGCAGTCTGAAGAGCAGATCAGTTCAATATGCTCTCTTTTGCTTCTCTGAGCTAGAAGATGAAAGTGTATTTTCCTGGAGAATGTGTTACATAGCTCAGTTTATGACAATCCAACCTGACAATATTGAAGACATGAATGTGGAGTTGTTATCCCAGCAGGAGAATCAGGAGTACAGCGATTGCTTCTGCTCCAGTGCTCAGTACCAAAGATGGATTCAGTAAGAGCCAAGAGCAGCATAATATTTTAACAGCCCTGGAGAAGGAGCCCTGTATATGAAGGTTAGCCCATGTACTGCTGCTTTCTTCCAGTGTTTTCTCCTTTCAGCCAGTATTGGCTTGTTGGGGTGTGTTTTAAGCCAGCTGTTCTTTATCCAGATTCCAGCCCCCATCATGCACTCAGAGGTCTGGAAGACAGTGCTGGCTGTGCAGGATGAAAAGGATATTTCTTGGCCCAGAACTATCGGGCTATTAGTCCATATCACTGCATGTGCTCCCTGGAGATGGCAAGGGAAAAATGAACTGGACAGTAGTTAGCAGGTTAGAACAAACTGGGACTGGCCAGTAGCTAGGCAGGTCCTTGGCATGGGATGCAGACTTCCTGATGATGAACCAAGCTACCTTGGTCCCAGAGTTTGTGTTCTTGCCTTCACAACCTGCTGTTCCAAATCAAATAGATTTTTCCCCTTCTTTTCTGGCATAAATAGATTACACAATTAGAAGAAAAATCAAGCTGCATATATATTCCCTGAGCCAACCAAGTAAAAAAATCTGACAGTGAAAACACATCTATTTGCTTTTAATTTTTAAGAGTAGCAGGACTTTCCCCTCACAACTACAATTAATCCACTGGCCTTTGGCTTTTCAACACAGAAAACTGGTGATGTACCTGTCTTAAGATGAGAAAAAAATTTTTTAGTTACCTTTGCCTGCTGATGTCAAGCCACACCACAGCAAGCTTTGTGTGGCTGTGCAGAAGTTTCCCAAGAGAATTCCTCTGCCACACACCCGCCCTGCAGCTGTACAGCATACAGGTGGGATGGAGACGTGTACTCCTGCTCTTTCTGAGAGGAAAAATTCTCTGCATTACAGCTTGTGAATGCAAAGGTGAGATTTGGAAGGATTGGTGCTAGAATAGTCTGTTCATTGACATCTGTAACTGGCCTAGGACAAGAGAAGGCCCCTTTGAAGCTCTCTGTCATGGGAATGCCTTCTGGAGCTCTCTGCTTGACACTTATCCTCCTAAACTGGGTGGTGGCATGAGTGCCACAAGTTAGGTCTTGGATAACATATAGCTTGTGTCTAAGACACTATTAGATTTAGAAAACAGAATCATTTCCCAAAGCCCAGAGGGAGCAGAAGGGGAAGCAAAAGGGAATGGTTCTTAAAAAGTCTTATGTTTCTCTTTGGAAGAAAATTACCATCATCTATCTTTCCTTTCTTGCAAGCTCCTGGAACCTACTAGTAGTGCCCTGCTGCTGGATTTTCAGACTTCCATTTTGCTGAAGAATATCTCTCTGATGCAGGTGCCAGTGTCATTTATCAGAGGATGATGTCAACATTCCTGTGTCATACATGACAAATGACAGCAGAAAGGAGTGCCCCTTGAATTCTCTTACTTTTACTAGGCTCTTTCCTTTCTCCAGTTAAATGACATTATATTTCCTACCGTGTTTCAGTTTAGACTTCTGCCTCTAGAGAGTGTGCGTTCAAATTGACTCAGAATGAGTGATTAGTACCAGGCACTGAGCTCCAGATTCAGTATTAGTGTAATACAGTTGCATGGCAATGGACATAAACTTTGCTTTCATGCTATTGGGGCAAATTCTGCCTTGTCTTACACCTCAGAAAATGCCAGAGAGCTTTTTTGATGTTTTCCAGTGGCAGAGCTGGCTGGATGTGAGAGCATCTGCCTCATCCCCTGTTTCTAATGCTTTTAAGGAGATGAAAGATTTTGAGTTGGTGAAAACTACCATATTCAGAAGAGTTTGTTTTGCAAAACATTTACCTGTTCATGTACTAGGGGGCACTTGGCTCCAGAAATCCATGCCTTGACCATGTTCTGTATGTGGGCCTGATTTGAAAGGTCATACAGAAATTAACTGGGTTGGCACCCAGCGGCACACTCAGTAAGTGGAGCAAAGCAAAACAAAATCTTGGGAAGTAAACAGGCAAGACAGAGCACATATGCTGCTTCTAATCCTATTTTTCTGCTGCTTCTTTCTATTCTTCTTGCTGGAAGAAGGGATTTGGACTCTTCTCTCTTAAGCCATGCATGTACAAAAAGGACTTTATTTTTAACTCATGTTAAAATCCTTTCTTGGACTAGGCAGCAACAGTTTTAACATGTTAGCTGACTGTGACAACCCAGAGGGGGAGCTTAGGGTTTATCTTGACCAGTAAATGCCTGTTAGAACTGCTACTGCTTTGACTAACGCTTGTTAAAATATCAGTATGGACAACATGTGTTTTTAAAACCACACACCTGTACTCCTAATGACAGCAAGGCCTTGGGGGAGGAAGTGATTCACAGAGCTGCTGCTCCCTGCACTTTCCACCCACTCAACATTTCTTTATAGTGTATTTTCCTCTGTTCAAACACGCACAGGTCTGCCAACCCTCTGATTTTTCCGGTACCAGTCCTTTAAGCTAACCAGCAGCATGGCTTCCCTTTGTTCAGCACCCAAGGAAAGGGCTGGATTTTCATAAGAGCTCAGTATTCAGCAGCAGCCAGGGCACAGTTTGACATTCACATAAATAGCATCCCAAAAAAGAAACTTTTTCCCATCCTGCTGTTTCCTCCCACTGCACTAGTCCAAACACTAACACAGATAAACAAGGAATTATTTAGAGAAACTAATCCAACTGAAGAGGACCATAAATAACTTGATTTTTCACTAGTACTGCCATTTAGTTGTTGTATTTCACACCTTCCATCTAAAATCAATAGAAACAGCAAAGCTGCTTGTGGACTTTGAGAAGTCTCTGGATCTTTTCTTGGAACAGAACAGATTTTTATTTTTTTAATTCAATTACAGACATTTCAAACAATCTTCCAGAAAGGACAGGCTTGTTCCCAAGATCAGAGGGAGATAGGATAGTGACAGCAGTCATTTAGATGAATACCATTCATTATATTCTGGATTTAAAATTTATGCACAAGTTTGCATTAGGGAAAAAAAACAACAACAACAAAAAAAAAACCTTATAGTGAATTTTAAAACCCCTGTAGTGACTTTAATGGTCTTTAATAAGACACCTGCATGGTGACTTTTATTGAAAAAACTGATGGAACTAAATAAGCAGAGCATAGTTCCTGGGACAAACTGGGAGCAGAGCAGCCCTTCCTGGTATTATGGGTGAGAGCAGAAGGGATCACTCACTCATGGATGCAGAAGTGACTCAGATGTTTTCATACATTTATATTTTCAAAGGTTTCTTCAGAAGGAATAGATTTAGCAACATAGCTCTCCTTTCTTTTTAATATGGGAATGGAACTTTTTTTTTTCTGTACACTTCTAGTGTTTCCCCAAAGCAGGGGTCCGTTAGCTCCAGGCTCCAGCAGTCCCACGGGCTGTGATCTTATCTTAGGCTGCCAAAGATCATTATACACATCACTGTCATGTTGCTGTGTTGTTGGTGGAGCTTTTTTCTTTCCTTCTGTTTCATTTTATTTGTTTTTTACAGAGGTAAAAAAAAAAGGTAGTAGGGTTTTTCTAGCCCTTAGACATGTAACCCAAGACAAAAGGCCTCAATTTCTCTCACTCTTCCCTTCCAACTCTACCAGCTGAAGTACTGTTTTTCACAGGATGAATTGCTGATATTCCTTCTTACACAAACTAAGTGCAGCAACTGAGTCTTCCAGTCTGTAACTGTCTTAACTCAGACAGTCCCAACATTAATATTCCTAATGGTAAAGCTTTTATTTTGGTTTCTATTCCATAGCCTAATATATATTTCTCATTCTCTAGTTACTGAAATATATCTGATGTGCCCAGCAGGTAACTTCTAGGAGTCACAGTAGGTCAAGTTTACTTTAAAAAAAGGAGGAAGGGTAGAAGCCGGAAAGGATAAAAACTATGAATTTCTTATATCCTGCAGTCTTGCCTTCATTCTGTATTTCTGAGTGGGTTTTTTGGGGGGCCACAGTAGCAAAGCCTGTTTATTAAAACTGTTACAAGTTTTCTTTGCTATTTTATTGCTCAAAAGTTACCCAGAATGTTTATCCTAGGGATTTGGGGTATGTATCCTTTATCTGGATTCATTTTGGTACCTTTCACAGATCTGCCAAAGTTTCCAGGACACCAAAGCTCTGGTGCTGATGGAGGCACATGGTAGTGCTGGTGGAGACAGAGGTGATAGCGAGGATGTGGCCAATCCTCCTCCAATTTACAGGCTGTATACCAAAGTTTTCCAACACCTGAGAGGCACTGGGCAGCCTTGGAGACAGAGGCAGAACCTTGGAGATGTGAGGTGGTACCTGGGAGCTCAGTTCTGTACTGGGGCTGGAATAAGCACACAGCTGCATCCCAGCGTAGTCCTTCCTGGAATATCATCTTTAGCAGTTCCTTCAAACTTAGAGCACCCCACAGCTGAAGATCTGAATCAGCTGAAGGGTTTTCCAGCAGCACAGTCCTGGTGCCAGACATGATGTATTTTAGCAGAGGAGCTGTACATAATCTTCTTGTCAATGTCATGAAGCTCATGTGTCACAGGTGGCCATTCCCATGGAGAATGGGATTGTCTTTCTCACCTCGTTCCCTGTGTAACACCTCTGCTAAGGCCATGCCTGAGCATGTCCTCCTGGTAAGACAAGGGTGTAAGAGGGATTCAGCCAAGTCAGCTGTCTGAGGCAATCGGGAGAAGCAGTCACAGAAGCCAGCATGCTGAGAATTTAAGGGGTGCTAAAGGGAGCCTTGCTGCAGTTGTGCCCTTCTTGAGTGACTGTGTCCCTAATAGAGATGCTAAACCAGAGCAGGATTTATATCTCCCAAGCTTGAGGCCCAAAGTAGCAGAGCAGGGTCAATCTTCCACGACAAACAGCTTCGAGGAGGCAGAAATATGTCCAGTCTTGGATAAGATACACTGATCATTCGAGTGCTTTTCTGAGGTGGGTGAGGTGTGAATTTGAACCCTCCCAGCCAAGCAAATGCCACATCTTGAGACTGCCTTAAGTAGCAGCTGTGTCTTACCCTAGTGTGAGCATACTTTCTTCTTTGTCTTCAGGGAAATGAGTGAAAGACAAAGAATGGCTCACCTTAATTTAGCCTGAATTGTTGATACAATTTGCTTTGTCTCTCCAGGCCGACTGAGTTTGTGGTCTTCATCTTGCAGTATGGAAAAATATCTATTATTCAATGTAAGTTAAATTTCCAGCAGTGAGTAGAAAAGACTACAGAGGTCTATTTTCTCACCTTCAGCTCCACTAAGGCATGACTGCTTCTCTAACCCCTAACTTATAGCTGTATTGTAGGTGTGGTTGTGCTGATGCTGATGCATCTCCTGGGATGGAATGAGGGCTGGGAAGGTCAGTACCATCCGCTCCTCACCACTGGTTTTATTATTTTCAAAAGTTCCTAGAAGCTTCATCTGAGATCAGGGCCTCAATGTGTCAGACAAAAAGGTAACTAGAGGTTGGCTCCTTGTATGAAGAACTTGTGCTCTAAAGAAGCAAGACAGGCGAAAGTAAGAAGAGAAACAGAACAGTGGAATGATTTATCCGGGGTCACGGGGCGGGTCAGTGGCGGAGCTAAGATCAGAGTCTGTGTCTCTTGGTTTCTGCCAAGACATCACGTAGAACATGTCCACACAAAGGAATGTTTTAGATGTACATGTGGAAATTGCAAGAGTTCACCAGTATTGGAAATATTTCCATTTAGAACAGGAGTGTTAAAGATTAACCTCCTTTTCTGCTGTCATTCAATTCCTACCTCAGTATCCTTGAAAACCTTGTTCAATCCACCAGGTCTTCATGTTGAGGCTTTCCTCTGCTTGTTAATGATAGCAGGGCTTCCTCAGGGTAGCAACCTCTTATGAGAGCAACCTTTTATTTGCCCACATCTTCAGTGAGATGACAGACAATGGGAGGAAGTCAGATACGTTTAAAATATACTTAGATTTAACAGCACTGAGACACTTAACTTGTCAGCAATCCGATAATTAATCAGATTAATGGACTTTAATAAATCCACTGCATCCTTAGGACAATTGCCTGGTTAATATTTCATGCATACAGAATAGGGTTTCTCCTGAGCTATGAGAATTTCAATATAAAACTAAAACTGAGAAGTAATCCTTAGCTTACTGTGCTACCACACCTTGCATGCAAGAATGCTGATCATTGCCTGTCTAGGAGCATCATTTAATTATATTTCCTCACTTCTGAGCTTAACACTATTGAAGAAAATCTACCAGCATTTAATTAAAGACTAAATACAGTCAGTCTTTCTATCTGGTTTGGTACCCACTTAGAAATACATTTGATACCTAGACATCAAAAAGGATACTGGAGGTAACAGCATTAGAGAAGGTTTTGTAAGAGAATGGGAATCTAATTTGTATGTGGAAATTAAATTTATATTTGAGATTTTAAAAAGCCATTTAAGATATATTGAACCCCCACCTGGGTTAGAAAGTAATGGAAATAAGTCATCCACTTAGGTCTTTACCTTACTAGGGGAAAGAATTTTTAAAGTTTTAGATTAAGATTTTAGTCCAGGGTTATTCCATCCCCTAAAACATATTGTGATGAAACAAAAACAACTCATACTGCAGCATTTTCATGTTAGCCTCATATTCAACTTGACATTTCTGATTGAGCAATGCTCTATTCTACATACAGAATTTAATTCTGATATTCTACTTTAGAAACTGAATTCTGTAAAATTTAATTTTTCGAAAGGAAGCTGAGAAAAAAATAACATTGAGTTCTGACTCCTAAAAAGGCAGGTCCAATGCAAATGATATGAAAGTAAGTAAAGAATGAATTAATTGCAGCGAATTTCAGATCAGGTCTGGAGATCAGTGTGCTCAGAATAGAACACCACAGAAGTCAGTAATGTCAATGTCATGGTGGCATTTTTCCCTTGAGTGGGGATCATGAACAAACGAAATTAACAGAGGCTTTAATATTGATTTAAGAAGGTGCAGGCAGGGGCTCTAAGGACTGCTTAATGTTAAGCATGGGCATAAGTACTCTCCAGAAGATTTTTTTATTTTTTTTTTACATCAGACACTATGTAAGTCAAAGGGAAAAGCAAATTTGTATCTGTGTGGGAATGAACTTTTTCAACAATAAAAGCAAAGGCTGTGAAATGCCTAGCTGTGTGAGACCCCTGAAGTGAAGCAAATAATAGAGGTTATATTTGTAACCTTTTTAGAGGTTTAATTAAACTTTATTATAACCTGTTTTTTACTTCAGTATTGTAGTACTGAAAGCTGCTTATACACTTTTATGCATTTGTCTTGTTCTGTAATTCATGTGGTTGGGTTTGTTACCTGGAGTTACAGGCTTGCTTTCCTGCTGAGGGAAGGCTCATGGGGGCTTTTAGGGCAGAAATAATAAATAACTGACTTCACTTAAGGAGCCATTAAACTTTTTCCATGTTACATGAAGTAAACAGGTATTGCACCCAGAAATGTAAAGTCTCTGTCAAGTTTGTGTGTGTGTGTGTCTTTAATTATGGTCTATATTTCCTCTGGCATGATTTATTAGTTTCCTTTGTAGTTTTGTCAGAGAGTTTACTTGCCATTTCAGTCTGAAGTAGCCATTACATTTCATTTTTTTTCCCTTCTCTTGGCAAGAGGTAAATCTGTACTATTTGCTGATTTGTTTATTACTGTCTGGAAACTTAACCCTGCTAAAGCCAGAGGTTTTAAATACGTCAGATCATCTGAAAGCTACTTTACTATGGCTATATGGGTGACGTTATATGTGTGCAGAGAAATTCATTTCAGCTACTACAAATGAGTCCTTTAGTAATACCCAGGAGTCCTAATGTGTGTGACATAATGAAACCTCCTAGATTACAGCCCACACTAATTAGATCAGTTATTGCTACGTTCCAATCCCTGAAACAATTTGTTTGAAGCAGTGGTTACTGGTAATGGACAGAAGGAGAGCTGGCAGCCCTCGCTCCTCGCTCACGCCGCACACGGACGCTCTGAGCTCCGGCACCAGAAGCTCTTCCTGCTGCTTCTCAGCGAGACCAAACACCACCAGGGAGGTGTTAATCTCACCTGGGAGGTACAGAGGTCCCCTTGGGAAAGGACAGTGGCTCTGGGGAATGAAACATTTAGGTTTTCCTGGTTTTATTGCCATTTACATTTATTCTGCAGCTACTTCTCCATGTATTAACTTTTGTCTCTTCATTATGTCTTTAATTCCTTTTTAAGAGTCCAGAGATTTTCTTTTTTTCTTAGTAGTATTTCCTTATTTTAATTGACATAAGGGAAGATACTTACTTTTACTCCCTAGTCTTTTTACTCTCTCCTGCTCGTGCAGAAAAGAAAAAAATAACCAAGCTGGGACAATGTCTCAGACCAAAAAGCACATGAATCTTGCTGGGGAGAAGCTGTTCTGGACTCTGTGCCTAAGCAAACTACTGTCAGTAATCTTGATGAGGATAGATGTCAACTGTTTATTTATTCAGATGTGGGTTGGTTAACTTGCTTTTTCACTGTGGTGATTGCTACAAATCTATAAACAATACAATTTATTTTTTTTGTTGTTAATTAGTTCATTTTGCTGAATTGGAAAGGAAAGCAGAGAAATGTAAATGTTTTTGCACAAATAGATTCTACCAAGAAAAAGATTTAAAAAAACAAAAAACCCCAGTGCAAATTATTAGAAATGCTGCATGCATGTTTTGAAACACAGTTAAAATGCCAGAGATGAGAACTGTGGCAACACGTGTGGCACTCAGGTTTTCCTTTGCATGTTTTTACCACTTTTTATAAATGTCAGGTCCTGTGCTCTGTGCTGAAGCTGTTTGATTTTGACTTCCCTCTCACTGTAGGTGCAGAGGATCAACACCAAGCAGAACAAGGTGTTTTCAGCACTTGGGTCAGGGGCATTAGGAATCCTGGTCCATGAGCCCCCATGGCTGCTCCAGAGGCACTGCACGGACCCTCCTGCCATTGTCTGGGCTGGGAATTGCCTTGCTGTGTCCTGCGGCACCTCTCTGCCTTCCAGCAGGCTGTGATCCCAACCTGTGCTGCTCTGCCAGGTACCTGGGGCTCAAACCTGCTGCCCTGGGAGCAGAAAAATCAGCCAGAAACATCTGATCATGGAGGGGCTCATTTGCTAACCAGGCAGTCCTGTGGGGAAGAGACCCACAGAAATCCTCGGTCACTGTCACCGGTGTGACCAGTGTCGTTCAAAACTGAACTGTTCTTCGGCAATGGTCCCACTTTCTGGAAAAGTCCAACCAATTCTTGGTTTGGGCTCTTTTGTTCTTGACTCACATACATATATCTGTGTGATGAAAGTGTTGTAATTCAGATTTGGTAATTCATTGCTTTGTCATGAGACAGGAGCCCCCCAAGCTTGGCTGCGAGCTGCTTGCATCTGCCTGGCAAAATTACTGAGACTCTGCTGGCTGCTCCCCCAAAGCCTGGACCACAAAGTTATCTGGAATTCCCTCTGCACCCACCCATCTCCCAACTGCAGATTTCTGTGTCTGCCTTCTTCCCTGCAGCTGGGAATATAAGGTGCTCATTTTGCTTTGGGAATGTATTTTTCACAGAGGACACATCTTTTTCTCCCTTCTCGTGTCATGAGATCCCTCTCACTCCTCTTTAGGCATTTTTTTAAAATTTTATTTTTAAATTTAATTACACTTCTCTGTCACTCTTTGCTCGACACATTGAGTGCATCTGGAGAGGAAGGGGTAGCAGGCACATAAAGTCTTTTTTTTTGATTGTTGTTGAACAGAAAGTTCCTTGTTTTTAAACATTTGACTACAGGAAGGTGTGTTCTTGTTACCAGAAGAGGTCAGGAATCCCCATGGACAATTTAATCGTGATCTTATGATTTTGTTCAAAATTTACTCCACAGGCAACTGTGGCTTCACTTTTGTATTTTTGATTTGTAGAGGAAAATAGCTCTACCTGTTACTACTTGACACAGGAACTGTTTTGCTGGCCAAACACTGCTGAGTGTTATGTCCAAACAGCCAAAGCAAGACCATTGCATGGGTTTGTTTCATTTTTCCAATAGCTGTTGTAAAATAACTAGCAAAGAACCTGCAATACTTAATGAGCCTGACAGACAGGGAAAGGTCAAAAGCAAGCAGGAGACCTGTTCTAACTCAATCCTCCTTGACTTATAACTTGTTTCTTAGACCAAACAGTACTTTTATTAAACACAAAAAAAAAATAAGAGGGAAAAAAAAAAAAAAAGAATTAAGAGATGACAGGCTGAAACTGCCTACTTTCCTGTCAGTGTCAGAAGGCATAAATAGTTTAAGTTTGCAGTGATTTCTGATTGAATATCCTTTTGAAGTTATGATAGCTATAATTTAAAGCAACAGTTACCAGTTGCTTTAAACTGGTTTAAAGCAGTTTTAGTTACCAGCAAAGAGTTTTCTTCTCTTTGTGACATTCTTTGATGCCCTAAGTATAAATCTGCTTAAAATAGCTATAGCCATTTCTGGGTATGCTACCAGGATTTTTGGAGGTTCTGCCTCTAATTGCCATCATATGTACCTCACATCACAATCACATCACAAATATAACTGCCTAATGACAATGTTGCTGCAAATACTTTCTTGAGATAAGAAGAAAGGTAAATTCAGAGGTACACATTAATTTTAAATTGTTTGCTAAGACTAAAACTTTTGCAAAGAAATTAATTTTAATTAGCATAAATACTGTTCCAGGGCTGCTTGGCCCCAGACATGTATTCAGCTGTTAAGGAGTATTATATTATGATCTAATACAGCATCAGAAAATTGCTGCTTTTCAGGGGCAATTACAAAAATATTTTGGTATAAAATGATTCCAAACATTGACATTGCCTCACACAAGTGTGTATGTACTCAATCAAGTAGATTTGTTTTTCCCAAAAGATTACATGCAACTTTAAAAAATACATGCAATTTGGGGATGAATGGAGGTTCATTGGCATCTTTCTCTATCTCCATTCTATCTCCATTCTGCTGCAGTTAGAAGAGAAGTTGAGCCTCTGAATATGTTCACTTTAAGACCATCTCATTATTGCATTGTGTAAAATAATGGAAAAACATCATGCATTAAAAATTAAATGTTTTAGTTAACTTATCTGGTATTTTCTGTTTTAATAATAAGCCTTTAATTATTTGAATGAATTGCAACATTTACTTTTTGGCATCTGGGAATAGAAATTATCTAAATAAAACTTAAAAAATAAAACCAAAAAAGACAAACCAAACCAAAACAAACAAACAAAAAACCCCATAAATGAACAAATGAAAACAAAACAAACAAAAAAGGAAACTACAGAGGCACCTCTTTGGGGACCAAGCAAGGATTACCAGATCAGAGAGTACTTAAAGGGTTGGAAAGGAAGCTGGACAGATGGTAAAAGGGAACAGGACAGATGAGATAAATTATGATAATGTTGTAAGGCCCATTGAAGTGGGTGTCACAGCCAAGTGCAGTTTTTGCAGTTTATTGTTGAATATACTTTCTCTGCTTCTGTGTTCCTCCTTGCAGTCAAGACCACCAAATCCTGCTTGCCTCACTTGCTAGGCCTTACTCTGCATTTTTATCACCTGATGCTGTCTCCTAATTACATGGAGTTCAGATCTGTAATAGCTCTGCTGACTTCCAAAGTAAATGTATAACTTTATAAACAAGGTAAGTTGGAAGCACAAGTGATCTTGCTGCAGCAGCAGGATACTTCTTGGCAAGGGCCAGTTCCTTTGACTTCCTTGATAACTGAAATACAAGGCAATTTGCAGTGGTGTCACTGTAATTCTCACAAGTGCTCCAGATCTCCAGTGCCTCTCAGCCTCATTTATAAGAGAGTAACAGCAGAATGACACTCCAGGTTGATTTGGTAGTGTAATGAGTAATTGTCATGCATGGCAGTGGAGGAGTTGGGCTTGTACTTCTAGAGTATAAAATTACTGATAAGCTATTCTCCCTTTTCCCAGCTCTCAGATGGAACTGAGATATGGAGGGATGAAGTTTCAGCTTTGTGGCTCTGCTCCGGGACTCTGGCCTTTCACAGAATGTAAACTCATGATCTTGCCACTCAGGGAGTTGATTTCTTCAGAAGTTCTTCAGAGATTCAAAGTGCAGATAGGACAGTGCACCAAGTCCTGCACCTGAGCTGATTGCAGACACATACAGATCAGTGGATGGGAAAGTCTCTAATGTCTTTGTTTGCTTCCAAAAGGCATTTTCCTCAATCTGGTGCCATGAGTCAAGAACTGATTTTAGTGTTTGGACAATAAATCCTTCATCTAACTCTTAAAATTCCATTTGAAGAGACTCAACCATCATCCCTGCCCAACAGCGAGGTAAGGTAAGTGTCAGCTTTGGGATTACAGGCACCAATGGGCAGGCTTTGGTGTCTCCTGGCACCTCCTGGATCTACCTTGAGAAGGCAGTGGAGAGAACTGTGATATCCAAGACTTCATGTTAAAGACAATCTGGCAGTCTAACTGTGATCTGAGGTTTGCTGATGACCCTGCCCTCCACACTAAATAATTTAGGCTGCCCATCTGTGAAGGAGAGAACTGAGTAGGACTTTAAGAAACAACAAGGTGTGTGATGCAGATTCTTATGCTAATGGGAAAACCTTTCTGCATGGGAAAACAGAGGAGTCAAGAAGACATTTTATTAACCTCTTGTATAAATTGCATGTTACAGAACACATTTCTAATATCTAAGAATGAGATTCTGAAAGGGCAAAATTACAGTTACCAAGACAATCAGTATCAGTCCAAACCCAATACAGCATGTCCTAAAGGAATATGTCAAAAACCAGTTACTTAACTGCAGTAAAACTGAGTATTTTGATGCCAAAAACTGTGGAGGACATGAAACTGCTGGGAATCACTGATGACTGTGTGTACCCTCTCCCTCTAAACAGATATTTAATTCTTCTTTGAGTAAGTAGCTGGAATAGATTGAGACACTTGTAGAGTTTTGGGGAGGCAGTTGTGCCTGTGCAGATGCAGTGCTCTGTACCATGTTTGCTGCAGTGGCCATTCCCTGAAGTCACACACTGCAGCTGTCATGCTAGCAGAAGTCTGTTTATCTCTTTATGATCACAACTGGAAACAAATGTTCTCAAATTCTACATGCTAAAGAAAAAACATTTGTGATTTTCATGGTTAAAAATTGTGGGCAATGATAGAGAGAAACAGAAAGAAAAGTACTGTGAGAGTCTAGCAGAAGCCTGTGCCTGGGTTAACTGCTAATCCATGCCCAGGAGCCCCCAGTCCAGTGAGAGTGAGTCCAGCCCTGCCCTTTTTTTGTTCAGGAAACATGTTTCTCAGCTGTTGTTACAGAGGCTGGATGGTGATTTTGTTGAAGGCAATGGGAAGAGTATCTTCAAGGGATCAGAATCTGGCCTTATTTCAGCTGCAGGCTAAATGGGAAATTATCCTTTTTTTTTTTTTTTCATATTCCTGAAAGTACTCAAACCAGCATTGTATGGGTTTCCTCCTTATTTCCTTTTGTTCCTATTCAAGCATCTGTCTGAAGTAGTGTATTACATACTAATTTGGTCAGAGCTCTTTTTTTTTTTTTTTTTTTTTTGCATGGTTGGGTGTGATTACAGTCTTACACTTCATTTTCATTAATTTGCTTCATTTATTTGCTTTTGATCTTTTATTGAGCCTTATAGTATCTGTGTGTGAGAGAGTGAACATGCATGCATGCATGCAAACGGGAAATTTCTGCATTTATTTGTCTTTGGACAAATCACCCTCTCAGTGGAGCTGGGCTCTTGGTTACACCTGGTGCTTGTACATGGGTCTGACTCTGCTCACTGTGAGCCAGCAGCAGGGCACTCCCACCGTGGCCCTGCTCACCCACCTGCCTTTGTCCTTGGCAGTTCAGGCTGGAGCAGCAGGAGGAGTGAGGCTGCCCAGCTATTCCTGGGGGACAGCAAAGCCCTCCTTGGAGCAGCACTGCCCTGCACCACTCGCTGCTGCTCCGGCACACCCAGCAGGATGATCTGGGAAGAGGCTGCTGGCTGAATTTCCACCCTGGCACTTGTTCCGTGCTCCTGTAGGGGCATCTGAGGCTCAAACATTTCCTGTAATGTTCTCTTAGTAGTCTTCATCCTACAGAAAGGACTATAAATATATGGATTACAAATTGAAATAAATACACACATTTTGGGATAGTTGCTGGTAGCATCCAGCACTGATCTGTGATTCTTGCAGGCTCCTCTGCTGTGTGAGAGGAGGGCTTGGCCTTCCAGGAGCAGCCCTGAGCACCAGCCAGGACACGGTGACTGGCTGGCCACCACACATTCAGCTCAGAAGTGCTCTCCCTGTCTTCTGCAGTGGGACACATCACTTTGCTTCTCTTCCTTCGGGTTGTCCTCACTCCTGGTACCATAAGCATGGTGACAGGGCAGTGGCAGAGGATGCCTTTCACCTTTCTTTTCTTCCCCAATTCCTCCTATCGCAGATTGTGTTGATACATGTGTTTTGCCCTGATCATTTCCTGCAAAGTTGGAGGGTAAAGCTCTCCATCACATGTCATCATTGTCTATAATTACTGTTCTGTCATTGTCCTGGAGAGGAGCTGCTTCTGTCACCCCATCATCAGCTTTCTTCTCATCTTTTTGAAGCTTCACTTTCTCTCCTAGGTACCCAGGAACAGACTGATGATAGACTCTGTGATGTTTTTTGATCTTTCCCCTCATACCCTTGGATCTTACTCACCAATCTTCCTTGCCTTTCTGTCATTGCTAATAAATTTTCATTCCGTTAATGTTATCTGTATGTTAATACAGGAAAAGATACCAAAGTAGGAAATACTAATTCCAGAGTCAAAAGATATTTGGTTTGGCCAGCAAGCATATTTTTAGCAGTGATAGTCCATGCAAGTCTTCTGGGTGTGCATCCTCCCACAAAAGCCACATTTAATGGGCAGTTACATGGAATGACAAAAATGTTGTTCTTTATTAGTAAAACCTTGTGTTTCTAAAATAATTTTTATTGTCCTGAGCTTGCTCTATCAAGCTGTGGTCAATAAGGTCTGGCCTTGCCGTTGTTCTTGTTTCTCAGGCAATGTTTTATAATACTCCCTGTTATTCCTTTTTCTTGACATATTTTATATAAATATTATAAGAATATGTTTGATTTGTACCATCTCATCTAGAACCTTTTAAAATTCCTTCTTGAACTAAAAGCATACCAATGCTTGAAGAAAAATAAGCACAGTACCCTTATCACTCTGGTACTGTTTTCTTCTAAAATATCTCCCATTTGGGAGTCTTTACTGTATTAACTGGGATATGAGCACAAAGGCTGGAATTTTCCCAAATAAGAGAGCTTTAAGCTGTAACTTCTTAATACAAAAGCTTCTTTTTTGTTAAATTATATATAAGTATTTTCAGCAGGACCTCCTATGCTCAACTATGCGGTGAGCACTCCCTTTTGCAGTATCAGCTGAAAAGTGTATCTTCTATACCATTTATATCAAGGTCACTGTTAGAAACAAATCTTGCTTTACTTTAGAGGGTGAGCCAGAAGTATCTAGTCAGAGATACATGCACAAAATACGTGGCTGCTTTTTAGTTTCAGGATCATTGCCCTCTGATCTCACTCACCTCTTTTAATGCTGTGCAGGAACACGAACCCTGGATTGCAGTCTGGGCAAAAACATGGGTTGGATGTGAATGAATCAATAGATTCTCCACACAAATGAGAACACAGAGATTCTTTCAATCTGTGATACTGCCAACTGCAGACAGAGTATTTCCTTTCTTTTGCCCCTTTCTGCACATTTACACCCGTATTAAGAAGAGTGAATCCATCTTGTTGTTCAAAAGATAAAGCTTCTCCTATAACATGTCACTAACTTCTACAGCTGATATATTTCAGAGGAAATTTCAGTGGGATTTGGATGCCTAACTGCTCTAAATTCCTTTGGAAATCCCAGTCTCATAGTCCTATATGGTGGTGTAAAAAGTGCCTTCTGTAAAGAAATTTTCATTTTGCATCTCTCTCCTGGGCCAGCTGGGACACAGCATCCCAAGCAAAACAGAAATCACATTTCCAGCTTCCCCTGCTTACAAAAGGATATGTTTCATCCCCCCCAGCAGCACTGGTGCCTGCTGGGTCTGGGAGAAGGAACCTGATGATCATGCCGCTGCTGGGGTCAGTGGTATGTTACACTGCCTACATTTTCTTTTCAACTCTCAAAAATGTGTTTTGCCTTCCCATTGGCAGTATTCCTAAAACACTGATGAGGCTGCAAATACTAAGCTCTTTATGGTTCCAGTCTATAGCAGTTAGGTGGGTTTTTCTGTGAGTTTCCCATGAAATTTTTGTAAAGTGTGTGTAAGAAATGCCTGATCCAATGAAGAAAATAGCAACTGATACATTTGTTTTTCAGCATATACATACAGAGTTTAATTTAGCATAGAGAAGCAACTAAGAATCAAGTATTGTTATGGTAAAACACTTCCTTTCATCTAGAGTTATATGTGATCCCATAATAAATCCAAATGTGCACGATAGTGTTTTTAGAAAGTGAAAATTTAAATTAACAGTGTGGCTAGTACTGAGTTCCACTCTCTGCCATTATCTCAGTAAATCTGAGTTTGTGTAACGTGAGTATTCAGAAGTAAAACCTGCATGAAATCTTCCAATTGTGAATGCCTTTTCCTTATAAGAATTTGCAGTGAATCTCTGGAAACTTGCTAAGTCCTCAGGGGGATAAGAATTCACAGATCTAACTAACCCTAAGGGTCATGTTATCACACAGATTAACTATTCTCAACCAATTTCTGAAATGCATTAGGCAGTTAAGGCTTTCTATCAACATTAGTAATGTGTACTTTCTTTTTCTACCTATTTGTCCTTAAATATATTTATTAGGTCCCTGACACTCAGGGGCCCTCTTTCCTATTATTAATCAGCTTCTCACATGTCCCTGAAGCATCTCTATTTCACATTTTCAGCTAATTATTCTTCTAATTATTCCTTTTAATGGAGTCAGTACACAGTACCACAAATATTAATACATAGTGCTACTCCACAACATTGTATCTGTAAAAATAGTATCAATAAGTATATTTTTTCAACCCAAACAAAGTTTTGAATTTTGTTGAATAAAACAAGGGATGTAATGTTTCCCAGAAGCTGTGTTATAGACTTGATAAATAAGGGCAGGAAGTAGGAAGTCACTGAGATTCAGATACATCAGAATGAGGACTTTTATAATATCTATGTCTCAGATAAGGCTTCTCCAAGTTAAACTGATATATACCATGGACAATGGCTGTATATGAAAGAACACTTGGGGTCAATCCCATTATCTGGCTATTTTCAGGAGAGTAAAGCCTCACAAAAGGGTTGCCCATGAACAGAAAGTTATGGAGGAGACTTCCTCAGTCATTGAGTCCCATCTCCTGTTCATACAGGCAACCATATCATGAAATGCCCAAATTATCTATCAAACTTCTCTGATGAAAGCAAATAAGTGCTTGTTTTGGGGTTGGGCTGGGTTTTTTTTGGTTGGATGGTTTGGGAATTTGTTGTATTCCAAAGCCTCCCTATTCTGATGGTTTAGGGCTTCCTTCTAGTTCCCAGGTATTCCTGGTTCCCTTATATTCACTTCCTCTTATGCCAACACTGTCCTATAATTCCTAACCTGTAAAGTGAAATACCAGCTGCAGGACAAACTGAACTTGCTGGCCCTGTGGTGAGGAACAAAATGCCTCTGGGTACAAAGAGTTTGAAGGTGTCTGTGAGGATGGCCCAGGTGACCCTCACCCTTCTTTTGAGGGAAACATCCCTGAAGAAAAGTGTTTCCTTCCCAAACAGCTAGGGCATAAATATTTTTCTGTTTCAGAAAGCTTCTGCAAAACTATAGTCTGCTCTTACACCAAACCATTTAATAAGTTTAATTAAATGGAAGCTTATGATAATTAAACCAAAAGCCTAAGGGCCCTGTTCTGTGAGGACTAACTCCTTGCATAAGACCAATTTCCATATAATTTAGACAACAAAATAGCGGAACAGTACTCTCCCATCTAATTTATATGAAACTGGTAATCTCCAAACCTGATTTATATTACCCTGTAAACATACTTCTTGTATCTTAGCAGAACCTCCAGAACAAGTATTAAAGCAGAAGAGAAATAAAAGCTTTTTAAAAGGGAGCCCCACTTTAAAAAAGCAAAGCAAAACAAAAAATAACCAACCAAGAAACCCTGAACTTGCAAATTAAACCATAATCTGATAAACTCTGCATGAAGATCAAATATCCTTAAACAAATTCTTTAACATAGCGGGTACTTGTAGGTTCTTCTTTCATAACAAATTTACATATTTACTACTTCTGGGTGTTTTCTTGAACTAGTGTTTGTGATCAATGCTAGGCAAAAACCCACACTCCTTATTTTGAAACTCCTTACCGTCTCCCCGAGTGTCCCAAAGGAACGGTACCGTGCATTATCTCCTCCACCACCTGTATTTTTATTGCACTTCAAAACAAAGCTCCAGCACTACAAAGAATCAATGGGGCCTGATTCTTCACTTCCTTACTCCAACTATGCACAATCTCACTGCAGACAAAGCCATTCCTCCTGCTTACAGCAGACACGGTGGGAAAGCCCCCAGCCCTCCCTAGCAGCTTGACAGGATAGCAGATTTTGGTCCTCTCCCTAGTCTCTCCTGCAGACACAGGCATGAGAAACACAACACACATGGAAGGGGGATGATGACCCTTCCTGTTCTCCTCTGCCCCCCTGTGCATCACAGCTGATAACAGATCTTGGTGTTTGGTCACTTTACTGCACAGGATTCTCTGTTTGGGGGGAGGATTTATGTTTTGTTTCACTGGGTTATTTTTAAAGCAACTGGAATTGGTGGGTTCTGGCTCAGAGAGGTTGATTTTTGCGCCAGTTCCTCTCCAAAAGAAAACAGTGGGCAAGAGGAAACATTGAGGAAAGCTGTAGGTCTGATAGTTGCAGAAAAGGTGAAAGCATTATTGTGAAGAGGCTGGACACCAAATGCTGCTGTGCATAGCTACTCCCTATTAGATGCTAGTGATTAATTGCTCAGGGTTAGGAGATAACCAGGCCAGAGCCTTATGAGATACACACTTCCCACTGACAGTCAAATAGTAGACACCCATATCTAAAGTCTATTTGTAGAATTAGTGGGGAGGCACTGTCCCTTGTACCATAAACGAGTTGATCATTACAGTTTATAATGCTCATCCCTCAATTTCTAAACCTTTCAGACACTGACAGTCATAATTCTCACCTGCGGTTTTGCTTGCAGTGCAGAGCAAACACAAAGCCCAGGGGTTAAAATCCAGCCCAGATGAGACAGAATTGTTCCCTGTAAGACAAGGCATCTGGAAGATCTCACCCTGTTGCTGACTGCCCTACCTATTTGTGGGCTTTGACCCAAGCACAAAGAGAAGCATTGCATCCTGAGGGTCATTTTTGACAGCACTGAACATGGAAACCCATTTTCTTTAAAATCTTTAGAAGTGGCTGACAAAATATCTTAAGTATTCAAAATCTGTGACCTTTTCCTCCAGGCAGAGACTTGGTCATGGTGATCTATGTCTCTGTGGCCCTAAGGCCAGATTAATACAAGGCGTCCCCCAAACCACCTGCAGGCTGAAGCTGCCAGGGAGGAGATGTCTGACTGCTCAAGGGCCCTCACCTGGGGAAGCTGGCCAGCCCTGCACTCAGCAACTGCATTTGCAAGTATGATTCAAAGTCTTCTTAATTATTGGTGTTTAAAGCCTAAAATAGTAGGAAGCCAGACTCTGTGACAAGTTTGAGGCTCAAAATGTAAGTGTGCTGTTTGTTTTTTTATGTAGATTTAAAAACAAATAAATAAATCAATAAATAGAGATTGTCAAAAGCAGAAGTGGAAGGATTGCAATAATTTCCTTATTATTTCCTATTATTCCTATTCCTATTATTTCTCTAGCAAGACATCATCACTTGCCCATTGCATGCTTCCCAGGGTTATGCCAGATGGCACAAATACTAGAATTTTTCAGAGTAGTCGACTCCCTACTCTGTATTGAAGAACTTCTTAATATCATTAGCAAGCTTGCCTTTTCTTAACCTAACTTTTAAATTTTTAAGATTAGAAATGTTCTTGGAGTAGGCCAGCACATTAGAACCTAAACCCATTGTAAATTTTTTTCACCCGAACCTGAACCGGTCTGTACCCCAGAAGTCTTCCTCTCTTTTATTACAAAATGGAGTGCACCAGATCCAGGTGTACACTGAAATGGATCAGACACCCCAAAGCTCCTGGAGGGCTTTTAAACAGTGGATCCAGTTTGGACAGATTACTGGATTCCAATAATGTGATGAGTTCCAGAATAACTGAGATGATTCCAGACTGGGGGAAGGTACAGAGGAATAGGAAGGGTATTTGAAGCACTTGTGTGAGGCTGGGGAAGAAATTTGGGTGCATAAAAGGGAATTAGGGGAGGAAGATGAGGGGAAGATCAGAGATGTGATGGTCTCCAGTGGTACCTTCGGCAACTCCACTGAGCCCAGCTCACACGAAAATTGTTACACCTTTGGATGCAGTGCTGCACATTACAGATGTGGCAATAAACCTTCTGCACCCATCATGAGAAATATTTATATGACTTTATTGTAAGCACACTTCTGTAGTGACCTAAGCTGGATTTTCATTCTTTTAAACACATTTATGGTTAAGAGGAATTTTCTGCTCCTGAATTTGCAAGCCCTAATCCATAAAACACAAAACTCTTATATTCCATGTTGCTGAATATATGGTCCAAGGATCGCTCATAAACCCTATAGAGAGCAAAAAATGTATTTGTATCTCAGTTAAAAAACTCAGACAAGAAGTCTTCATATTTCTACCATGTTTTGCTGATGATGGAAAGTCCATATTTTATGCCAGGCCCTTTGTAAGTGTATATAACTCTCAGGGACACCAAAAGTGTCTCTTCCCTCTAATACCAAGTCTGAATTTGGCTCATATCATTTGTTAAATGGCTCAGAAAAAAAACCCAATTTATCTTAAAAGAGCAAAGTAGTCTGATACAAATAAGGAAAGGGAGTAGAGAGTGAAAAGAGATGTATAGAACAGAGTTTCTGGGCAAAAAGCAGCCCTGGGCACAATCTACCTAGCTACAGGTCTCACCATCTGGTTTCAGACATATTTACATCGTTAGTGTAGCAAGTAAGGAAAAGAAAATGTCATCCTAGTTCACATGCAGCATCAAGATTCCAAACTCCCATGATAAATAATGTACAAAGGTGCTAAAGTACGATTCTGTTTGTCCTGGGCCTCCTGTTAGGGACGTGTGAGGGACGAGGGGCACGGTGCTGCCGCGGAGCTGCCGACTGCGCCGGCGTGGCAAGGCAGCAGCGCCCAGGTGGTCACTTGGCCAAACACCCCCATGCCACTGGCCAGCCCCGGTCCCAGCGCGCCCAGCTGCTTTTCATGGGAAGCATCTCGCATTCCGGCACCTCGCACACACGGAGCCTGTTTTCTGGGACGTTGTTACCTTGGTGCTATTTTACACTTCCCAAAAAGCTTCAAAGTCTATTTTTTAACACATATTTATTAAAACTTTCTCGCACTATTCAAAAGAATATTTGAATGGCCGCTCCAAACCCCGCTGCCTGATGACTGCCAACTTGCTGAAGAATGGAGGCAAGGGAGGTTTTACTTTGGGCGGGGGGGAGAGAAAATAAAGAGAAATCGGCCCAGCTTCAAAGGGCGCATTTCCATAATTGCCCTGTAACTTTGGCAAAATAAATCTGAAGGGCTGAGAAAAGCACAATCTCTCAGATGAGTGCACTACAAAAGCCCCAGAGATCCCCAGTCCCACTTGTTACTATTCTAATTCAGTGAGAGAATTCGGTCCCTAACCTCAGCAACAAAAGCCATGAAATCACCGTCCTCCCATTCCGATAGCCCATTCCCAAAGAATAAGACCTTATCCAGCCTTTGTCTCCATCCTGCCCACAGACACTCAGTACAAGTTAGGACAGCATTAGGTGGAAGAACAATGGCTCAAGGTTTTTAAGACTGGCAATTTAAACCCTCAGTCTCTGGTTCTGGGTTGAAAATGTGTGTGTTCCTACGTAGCCGGGGGAGGTGGGGTCTGTTTCTGACTTGTTTTGTTATCACAAGAAGACTTTTTTGTAGTTTGTACGTAGTTGAATTTCCATACGATCTGTCTGTCTAAACTTCCCAGATGAATCATGCACATTTGAGTTATACAGTATATTTCTTTGGAAAGGTGAAAATACCCTCCACAATTTTTCCTAGGATTTAATGCTTGTCCTCAGCATTACACAGGCTATTAAAAAGAGAAAAAAAAAAAAAAAAAAAAAAGGTAATTATAAAAGTAATTACAAATAAAAATTTAATGAGAAAGTGTCTAAAATGGCTTTGCTGGCAAGGTCACAGTCCCAACTTTGCAATTCCTTGATGAAAAAATGACTGCTGAATGAGAATAGTAGGTCTTTTACAGCAAAGGCCCAATCTCCCATCATTTGGCCCCTCTCTGACTTTTTTATTTTCTCAATAAGACGAGCTTTTGTGGTGATGTTCAGTATGGACAATCAGGACAGCCTTATAAAGGGATTGAGAAGGGCATACAAAGGGCTGCGGCAGCATCAAAGCGAGCCCGGCAGCACAATAGAGATGACATTTTTACATCCCAGGGCTGGGGCGGGCAGGGACTGAATACTGTGTCCACAGCAGTGTCAGTAAACAATGAGCAAAGTGGGAAAGGGGTGAAAACACAAGTCAAAATCTTTTTATTGAAGCCCCCTACACATTCATTGGGCATTTTCAGCCCTGCATTTGAAAGCTCTTCCATTTACTTACTCTCTGGATTCCCCTATTTAACTAACTGACTGATGATGGCTCCATTTTGATATCTGAAGAAAAGAATGGGAATTCTTCCTGAAGTGAATATATTATTTCATGAGATTTGTGTTTTACTGGCAGTAAAGAAAATATTAGCTGTGTGGTGCTGTTCTTAAAGGAACACTGCCATCTTTAACACCACATTTAAGACCTCTGCTTAAGAAACCGCAGTCTTACCTGACGTACTAGTCCTGCCTGTGGTCCTTGGAAGCAATGTTTTTCTTTTAGTTTACCAGTTCCCTGAATTTAGGTTTGGTTGCTTGGGGTTTTTGAATAACAAAACCAGGCTGGACTCCTGTTTAGCTGGTTTCTCATTCCATTTCTTGTACCCAAGCCCAAGGTCTGGGTGTAGTTCAAAGTACCAGTACAGAAAGTTTAAAACCAGAGGATTTAACTCTGGTCATTTAGCCAATTCAGGTAATCTCAGTAACCACTCCAGATGCAGGAGGGCAGGTATGAGCAATGAAATTTTCTTTTCTGCATATTTTTCCCCTGTAATTGCACAGAAACATTTCTGTTAGTATCAGGGTATGATTTAGCACACCAGAGGAAATCTGTCTATCGAGCAAACATTTCTGGCGTTGTGTTCTGCAGGAATCACTTGCAAAAGTCTCCATCTGAGAAGATCGGCACTGGTGCCGCTGTTCAATAGCCATCTCAAGTGTCCTTTTTCATTAAATTATTTTGGAATGGGGCTGGTCTAATCTCCTAGTGAAGCTTTATCTTTCTTGGAAGCAAGTTAGACTGTAACAGAGAAAATCAATGTTTTACTCCTTGTATCTAATTTCACATTACATCTATGTTTTTAGGCACTTAAATTTTACTGCTAAGGTATCTTGAGTATTGCAAAGTCCAGTGTGAATTATACTAATGATCGCTGAGAAATCCAATAGAGTGAGTCATATATTTGAGAAAGAGATATTTTATTTTCACTGTTTTGCTTGAAAATAAGAATAATACTTATGCATTGAAACCTCAGGTTTATGCATACCCAGTAAGTAATTTTATTCCAGCCTGGCTAGCTGGCCTACTGACATGCATTTTCACCACTGCTAAAAATAATGAGGAATCCGAGTGACACACATTTATGGCTAGGAGTGCCATCAGATCCCTTGACCTAATTGAGCATGCCTACACACCTTAGAGTGTTTTGCATAACCAACTTAGACAGCAGGAACATTTCCAACCAGATTGATTGACATATTTTATTTCTAACTTAAGCTTAATCAGGACCAAGAATGATTCATTTATACCTTTCAAACTTTGGGAATTGACACAGGAGACAACCAAGCTGCAGACTCCAGTGTAAGCAATCACTCAAAGGAAAAAAATATAGATTAATATATTTTATTAGTCTACTTAGCTGCTGTGGTTGATGTAATGAAATTAATTAGCTGGTAGGGGGGAGTTACTTTATTTTATAAAATAAATGTCAAACTAGATTTTTTGCAGGAAAGGTTCTGCCCAAATCCCTCCACCACTAAGGATTTATCTGAAGTCATGCACCAAATGTAGAGCTATTGTAAGGTGCAGTTTGATTTTTTCAGGAACCAGCCAGACAAGAGATCATCTCCCAGCAATAACCACATTGACTCTCAAATTGGAAGAGTTTCCGGCTTTTAAGGTGTAAAGTACCTTCAAATAAATATCAGCGGTTTCCACGTGCCATGCCTTAAACAGGAACAAAGCCTAATAGAATAGACTGTAATAAAAGTGCTATTTCCAGCATGTGTGTATGTGGCTGCTCTACTCTGCAAATGTCCTTTAGCACTTTTTAACCATATTCTCTAGTGTGTCAGCAAAGAGACTCCATCAGAGTATTTAGCATTGCTGGGAGCAAAGGAATAAAGTGGAGTCACTGTTGATTATTACTCATTAGCCACAAGGACATCCACTTAACATGTGAATAAGTGAATGACACCATGTCCTAATGGAAATGGCCTCAGTGTACCTTTAAGCAAAATGTTGTTTAATATCTTCCATTTGCTGAATAGTAAAGAGGCCTGTTGGACATGCACAGCTAGCAAGCGGCCATTGTTGCTTTGTTCCAATTTCAGCATTTAATAAAAAAAGATGTTGTCTTGACTGCAGAAAAGCCGGGCCTCAAAACCCTGGGTGGCAGCACAGGCTTGTTCTCATCCTGCAAATTTAGAATTTCACTGGCATCCTAAAGAGTTAATACCCATAAAGCAAATGAAGCCTTAGAAGGTACATGTTCTTCATTATTCTGCTTTACATTCAAACATATAAAACAAAGAACATCTGATATCTTTATTGGTTTTCTTAGATAAAACACAAGCAAGCTATAAGCCTTAATTTTCTTATTACCATTTGTTAACAAGGAAGATAACACTCTCAAAAGTACTTGATTAGGGCTCCCTTTGATTTGTATCTTGTTATGATTACCAGGGCATATATTTTTGTATTATTACTTTAGTACACTGATAGTTTGGATCAAAGTGATAAAAAGAGGTATTTTAAAAGTGTAAATATTAACCATACAGGTAAACCACATAATCTGAACAGCATCTTGAACACTGACATTCTGAAATACACACTGGGAAACCAGTAATAGCTGAGATACACATTCCTATCTGGAAAGCTGGTCGTCTGAGATGGAGGAGCCCTTTTGCTCCCAAACCCTTTCAACAGCAACTTACATACTTGATATTTTATATTGTTTTTGATACGTTTTAACTACTGAGGATATAGGATTGAAGATATTTGCTATATCACATATCTAAATTCTCGTGATAAGAATCCAGACCACATACATCTGTTCTTACGGGAATAAACCAGTTTTAACTATCTAAGGAAAACAACGGCACGTGCATCAGCTAACGTGAAAGACTGGGGAGGGTATTTTAATGCATGTTCTGATGCCTGATTGTGAAAATTGTGCTGGATCTTTTCCTTACTCTTGTGATTTGCCTGCATAACAGCTCTCTGCGCTGGAAGTGGCTCAGTGGTGTTTCCCAGCTCCCAGGGCTTTCTGCTGCCTTATCCCGGGCCGTGATGGGCACTTTGGCTGCGGTGAATGGGGACCCTGACACGGCCCGCTACGCCCGGCCGGCCGCTCCCACCAGAACTGGGTCTGACAAGTTGGAAGTCTCTTTCTACTGCCTCCTCCTCCTCCACCTCCTCCTCCTCCACCTCCTCCTTCTTCTTCTCACCGACGCTTCCTCCGGCCGGCCCCGCGCAGACAGGGAGCGAGCGGGAGATGATTACATCAATCAGTGTCAGGGCTGGGAGCTGTGATTTATGAATATGCATAATGAGCTCTCACCTTTGAGAAGGACTAGCTAGGGAGATAATTGATTAGACAGGAAAAGAGCAGCCAACAGAGAGGGAGAAGGGAGAGGGAGGCCTCTGTGCTGTCTCAGGCAGGCCTGGCTGGGGCTCAGCGAGGCTGTCAAACTGAGAGAGAGATTTCTGAAAAAAACAAAACAAAAAAAATATGCGTCGGATTTTTAATGTTTTGTTGAAACACGCATAACAAAATGTTTCCTCACAAAATTAATGGGAATTTTCTCCACATTAGGGAAGCCAGGCAGGCACAAAGGCTGCTTTCCCCCTGCAGGGAAACCAAGTTCTCACTTCCAGAAGCCAAAGGAGCAGCTTTCCCATGGCTTCCACGCTGCTGTTGCAGAAGTATCCCCATGGTCAGAGTGAAGGGAGAGGGCTCTGCAGGAACAGGGAGCTGAGGGCCTCTGTGCAAAGGCAAAGGAGCCTTTAATGGAAGTAGAAAGCTGGGGATGCAATTGTTTTCCCATCATGGTTGCATTATTTTCTTCCATCCCCTTTAAGCATCTGTCTGGCCCCTGTGTGAAAGTTTCTATGGAAAACCCACCAGGATGCCCAGAGGAAGGGGATGTGGAAATTTGCCTCTAGCTTTCTCTCCCCCCACCCCTCCCATTTTGGATGCCATTAATCTTTTTCTTTTTTTCTTTTTTTTTTTCTTTTTTTTTTTTTTTTTTTCCCTCAGCAAGAATTGGCTAAGGAAAAAGAGAGATACAAAGTGCAGAGAGACTGGATAAAATTTACATGAGAAACGATCTGTTTTCTTACCCCCACCCACAGAGATTCCCCCATTTCAGGAGCCTGTCGGAGTGAGAGTGGGAACAGTTCCTGGCAGAAAGACAGAAGCTGTATGGGTCTGTAAAGAGGCAAATGCTGTTTCTAGGGTGAGCTGTGGCCAGAAAGGACATATGGGGAAAGGAAGAGGACGCAGGGAGGGAAAAAGCAGCGATCACAACACTGCCACAAACTCTGTGTGTCCCTTCCCTGGCCTCCTTTGCTCACAGCCATTACTAACAGCAGCCAGGGAGGCTGCAGGGCATACCAGGAGAGGGGTGTCCTCTCCTGGTATGGAGAGTATTAATTGTGAAACATTAAAACACTATATAAAAACGTGTATATACATGCACACATATAGTGTAAACACATATATAAATCTTATCACTTACAAACGCCTAGGATTTAAAATGTAGTTTATCGGTCTAGTGCAACCCAATCCTATAAATAATACATTCCTATCACTATGACCTCAAAATGTCAATACCGCACAGCCCTGCACATTTGCATATCTTGTACTGTCTAAACTTGAAGCATGTCAGCTATGTGCTTCTGTTTGTACTTTAACTTCATTTTAACTCTTGCTTCCTAGCTCTGAGCACCCTCCCCCTCTGCGAGGTCTGTCACCAAAACGAGAAAAGCACCAGCTATTTAATCACCACCACTATAATTATGCCGTTTCCAAGACTGTAGGAGAGGACAGGTAGGGGGTAGAGAATGAAAAGCTTGGAAACAAAAGCAGGAGGGAGCCGGCTCACAAGATCTACCTGCCCGAGCTGCCCCTCAGCCGGGGGGGGATGAGCACGGACATCGGCGGCTGCACGGAAGGGGAAGGGAGGAGGGAGCAGCCCTCGCCCTCCTACCAACACTCCCCTTGGGATGGTTTCCGAGCGGGAAGAGATCTTTCCCGGATCGGGCCGATTTCCAGCACCTTGCCGGGGAAGCGAAGTTACAAGTTTCGGAGGCGGCGGCTCCCGGGGCGAGGCGCGCAGAGGCGCAATCGGCACCTCCCGGCTCCGGGAGGCGGCGGTCGGGCCCGGGGGCGGCGGAGCGCACAGCCCGCGGGTCCGAGGCGGAGCGGGGCTCCCCCCGGGGCTCGCCGCTCGCTGCCCCCGTTCCGGCCGCTACCTCCCGCCCGAATGCCAAGCCCCGGGAGCGGGGGGGACGCCCCGGCCCCGTCGGTTTGGGCAGCTCCCCGCTCGGCGGCACAGAGAGCCTGCGGCGAGCACCCTAAAACTGACCCCCGGGATGCGCGAAAGCAGGAGGGGAGGGGGCGACAGAGCTGCGCTGCCGACCCGCGGCGACACCACCGACCCCCGAAGGGTCCTTTCAATCAACCGCCCCTCGGCTCCGCGCTGCCCTGCGCTCCGCGGGGGTGCACCGGGGGTTAATAGCGGCACCCGGTAATACGCTCCGCGGGGGCGATGGATCATCTGCCGGCTTCCCCCGGAGCCGCGCACCGGGCGGCGGCGGCGCCTGCAGGGGGCGCTGCGGCCCCGGCGATGTCGCCGCCGCCGCAGGAAGCGCGGCCCGGCCCGGCCCCGCCGCTGACCCGGCCCGGCCCGGCCCGGCCGCCCGCGCTCCGCCCGAGCGGGGCCGCGCAAAAACAGCAAAACACACCGGGAACGGGGCGGGACCACGCGAGGAAAACAACCCCAGAAGGGGGGAAGCGAGAGTGTAGTCAAAGTGGCAACAGTTTATTTATTAGCCAAAAATATATACTTTCTTGTACAATTTGGTTCACACATATGTACATTTTTACGGTATGTACAAAAACAAACAACAACAACAACCCAAAAAAAAAAAAAGAAAAGGGGGAACACGTAATTCTCACTGGACTTCCGAAAAAAAAAAATCTCACAGCTCTGGTAACCCAGGTGATAGTACAGAAGCGGGTATTTTTTTCCTTTTGAGTTTTAATATACGGACATGCTTACAAGTTGTAACTATACAGAGATTTTTTACAATCATTACAACAACAATAAAAAATTAACTATGATGATGAGAGCGCCGATAGAACCATAGCGGCGTCAAGTTGGTTCTGGGGCCTGGAAAAAAAAATGACACAAAAAAAAAAATATTTAATAGGCTTTCTAATGAGCTTGGGCTGGCACAATATTTCTAACTGCAGGTAGCTCTGGTTTTGTTGTTGTTGTTATTATTTTAATAGATTTATAAATATAAAAAGTTTTCAGAGTGACTTGTAAATGTATTTAGCTACGAAAACACGGCGGGCCCGATCCCCGTGGTTTCAATCAATCAAAAGGGTAATTGGTTTCTCATTGAAACTGAGTGACTGCTACGCCAAATTTGGGACGGCAAGGCTCAGCCTCTTCAGCTTTCATACTCTGGATGGGTTTTTGTTTCGCTTTCATTATCATTAATATTATTTTTATTAATTTTTTTTAATATATATTTTATTTTACTATTTTCTGCTGCCTCGGTGCCTCTCCCCCCAGCAAAGCGACAGCGGCGGGTGGCGATCTGCTCTGCGGGAGGCTCAGGGATGTGCTCCCGGGCCGGGGGCGACCCGCGCCCGGGCTCCGCAGCCTCGCAGCCCGAACGCTCCCGAGCGCAGCTCGGCCTGCCCGCGGGAATCGCTCCCGGGGGCCACAACGGAGAGCAGCAAAGAAAATATATAAACAGAATAACCCACCGAGCACGCAGAGGAAGAACAAAAAACCGCCCTGGAAAGGGAACCTAAAGAAGCGGAGAAAATAAGCTAACCATTTACAACTGCCTCCATACATCCCGAGGAGAGGGAGGGAGCCATCTCTTACCGCCTCTGCACTGGCTGGAAAGCTGTCTTTAGTAACTTTTTCTCTACTTCCAAGGCACTAGATCGATCTAAAAAGAGAAGGGGGGGAAAAAAAAAAAAAAAAAGCGTTCCTTTTTAGCCCCTGTTTTATTCATCCCATCCCTGAATTAAGCCTCGAGATTTAAGCTCATTTCTCGGCGAGTTGCAAATACGACAGACACAACGACTGCTCTGCTTGCAGAGGTGACCGTCAGAGAAAGCACACTGACCCCGGAGCGAGCCTGACCTGGCGGCCGGGTCCTTCCCGCAAAAGCGACAACAACAGCAACAAAAATTATCTCCGTTGGAGGAAGGTAATTGTCGGGGATCGAGACTACCCCGGCCAGGAGACCCCCGCCACCGTCCCCCGGGGCCGCCCGCCCGCCGCCACCTGCACCCCGACGGCTGCTCCGCGCCGGGCCGGACCGCGCCGGGCCCGGGGCACCGTCAGAACCGCGCCGGGCCGGGGCCCCCGCCGCACGAACACGGCCCCGCGAGGCCTCCCGCGCCGCTCCGCTCCGCTCCGCACCGCCGAGCCCCCGCGGCGGCCGAGGCCCGGCCCGTCCCCGCCGCGTCCCTCAGCGGTCACCTGCTCCGACGGGCTCCGCGCTCTGCGCCTGGTCCGCGGGCCGCGGGAAGGCGGCGGCGGGGGGGGCGGGGGAGGCGGCCCCCAGCCCCAGCAGGTGGGGAGTGTTCAGTAAGGCCAGCGGGTGCGGGGGGTGGTGGTGGTGGTGGTGGGCCGGGAATGCGCGGTTGGTCCAGTTGGGGAACTTGCCCAGGGGGCAGGAGGAGACGAGTCTGTGGGGTGGCGGGGTGGGCAGCGGCAGCGGCTGGGGGGCGGGCGCCGGCGGAGCCCCCCCGCCAGGAGACTTGCGGGGGTTGTCCGGGCTGGTGGCCGTCTCGGCCAGCGACCAGATCTTGGGTTTCGGCAAAGCGCCGGCCAAAGCGCCGTCCGTCGGGGAGGATGCGGCGGAGGAAGAGGCAGAGGAGGGGGGAGAGAGGTGGGGCGGCGGCGGCGGGAGCGGCGGCTTGAGGGGCTCCGGGCCGACGGGTGCGGCCGTGGCGGGCAGCTCGCACTTGTGGTGGTGGTGATGGTGGTGGTGATGGTGCAGGTGGTGGTGGCGGAGGTGGTGCGGCTCCCCCTCGGAGGCCTTGTCGTAGCGCTCCTCGGAGCCGGGCAGGTCCTCAAAGCCTTCGGATCCCTCCGAGTCCGTCTTGGAGTCAGAGTGCAGGAGGTCGGCGTCCTGTAGATCGTCCTCCAGCTCGTCCTTGTTGCTTTCGATGTTCTCGGTGTCGATGTTCTCGAGGTCGATCTCCTCCTCGTCCTCCCTCTTGTCCTCTTCCCCCTCGTGGTCGCTCCCGTAGGAGTTGCCCTCCTCGTCCGTCCTGCTGCGGGGGGCCCAGGTCATTTTGTTCTCCTTCTTGAGCCGCCGCCGCGCGTTGGCGAACCAGGTGGAGACCTGGGTGAGGGTCATTTTGGTGATGATGGCCAGCATGATCTTCTCACCCTTGGTGGGGTAGGGATTTTTCCGGTGCTCGTTGAGCCAGGCCTTGAGGGTACTGGTGCTTTCCCGAGTGGCGTTCTTGGGCCGCGACGGGTCCCCGAACTGGTACTGCCCGTAGGGGTAGAAGGCAGGGTGGTGGGGGGGGAAGGCGGCGTGCTGCACCCCCGGGCTCTCCTTCAGCTCGTACTGGGCGCCCTGCAGCGAGAGGGAAGGGTCGGCCCGGCTGAGATGGCGCGCCGGGCCCGGGTCCCTCCGTCCCGCTGCCGATACCGGGAGCGGAGCCCGTCGGCACCGGAGCGGCGGCCGGGCCGCGCTGCCTCCCCCACCGCGGAGCGCCCCGGCGCCGATCCCGGGCCCTCTGCGGCCCCGGCAGCCGGGCCCCGCCGGAGCCCGGGGGTGCCTCGGGGGCAGGACCGGCTCCCCACTTGCGTGTGCGCGGCGGGGCCGGCGGCTGCCGGGGCCGGTCCCCGCGATCGTCAAAACCCCGGGCGGAGCGGGGGGGCGCTGCGGGGGCGCAGTTCCAGCCCTGCCCCTCTCCGGCGGCTCTCCGGGGCAGGGCGGCGATAGCGCCCGTCTCTCCCCTGACAGCCCTCCCGGCGTCTTCCCCGGCTCCTCCCGGGCCGATCCCCAGCGCGAACCGAGCGCCCCGGGGAGCGAGCGGCGAGCCCCGGGGACCTCTTACCAGCTGCGGGAAGATGGGCAGCTCTGCGGCGTAGGGCAGGAAGGCTCCGTAGCCCTGGGCGGCGGCGGCGGCGGCGTAGGGCGCGCCGTACATGGAGGAGAGCACGTTGGAGAGGGTCCCGGACGGGGCCAGCTCGGCGCCGCCGCGGGAGCCGCCGCTCCCCGGGCGCTCCGCCGGGTAAAGCGGCCTGATGTACTGGTAGCCCAGCTGGGGGAAAGACATGGTGGGGGAGCGGGGTAGGGGAGGGGGGAGGAGGAAGAGGAGGGGGGGAGACGAGAGGAAGAAGGGAGAGAAAGGAAAGAAAGTAGCAGGGCCGGGAGCGGAGGAGGGAGCCGGGTCGCTCGCCCTCGCCGGCCGCCCGCACTTTCAGCGCCTCCCGCAAACTCCGGTAGACATGGGGGGGGAGCCGGGGGTGCGCGGAGGCCGCGGGCTCCCTCCTGTCCTCGGCCGCCGCAGTAAACGATCCGATCGCTTCTTTCTTCTCTCACTTTTCCTATTGATCTGAGTGGACCCAGGTCAGGTCCTAACAGATTGCCTGAGATTATTGGGACTCTGGGCTCTGATTGACATTTCTAGTCTCTCACAAGCCCCTCCTATTTCTTTTAAGTCTCTCTCTCCCTCTGCCTCCCTCTCTCTCTCATGCCCAGAGCTCGCTCTCGCCGGGTTTGTCACTAGCTGCTTTCCCCCCCCACCCTTTTTTTTTTTTTCTAAATCTGTTTACTGACGTCGCGATCTTTTATTTGAGTTGCTTTCAAATCTCGTTTTAGCGATCGCCAATCAGTTGTGTGTTTTACAAAGGTTTAACCCTGCCTCATGGTATTCTAATTATATAGAGATAGATTTAGATATAATTTCTCCCTTAGCCCCCCCTCACCCAGAGCGTAGGAAGCCAGGGTGTCATTTGTGAGCAGTACACGAGAGGGACAGGGAAAAGTTGTGACATTTAAAAATAAAGGCTCACACCAACCCCAGTTCCCCTTCTCAGGATTTTAGATTTACAAGCTTTCCTTGCCCAGATAAATTTTGTTTTCTTTATTAAGATATTCCCTTATTCCCTTCCCCCACTCTGGCCCTTGCGAATGTTACACCTCCTAATACAGGTTTAAAAGTCTATTGCATTTTTTTAAATTTGCATTTCCAGAACTACCTCGAAAATTTTCCTAATGTACTGGATCTTTAAGGGGTTCTCTACATTTTGTCTGGGCTAACAGTGAGCAGATACAGTGGAAAAGCTAAGTTAATTTTCCTCCTAATAAGGGACTTCAAAGAGTTGTAGGTCACAATTTTACATCAAAGGCAGAAAAGAAGGCAAATTAAAATCTTAACAAAGGAGAGACGGGAGCAGCCCTCTGGGCCATTAGTAAATAAGTGGTGTGAAAAAAGGGACAATGACAGGCACTGGAATTAAACTCATTAACACCTTTTTGTCTTGGTGCGAAATCTCTAATTAGGAAATTTATGATCATTTTGCTTATTCCCTCTGTTCTGAATCACTACAAGGCTAAGAAGGAAGTACCTGGTACGTGCAACATTTGCAAAGGGAGCAGTGGCACGGGTTTGTAAGGAGCCATTGGGAAGGAGTCAAGATACGGTTTAATTACAGAATAGGGTTTGGGTTTTTTTATGATCCACACATTTTAAATTACGGTTTGGATTTTGTTATTGATGTTGTTGCTGGGCACCCCCCCCCCCCTTTCCTTCTCTGAAACCAGCGTGAGTTGCAATTTAGCCTTTTAAGAGTAGTTAAAATACAGTTCAATCACGGCGCGTCTTTGGCAAGCGCCGGTGCGCCCTGCTCCGCTGCTGCGGGCAGAGGAAGAGCCTGGGCTGGAACCTAAAAAGTTCACACAGCCTGTGGGGAGAGGAGAGCTGAACCTGCCAGCGTTATCTGCTTTTTAAAATACTCCGTGTTTAAATAAAACAAAAAGTTTGAAAGGTCTTTTGAGGAGTTGCGGCTGAAGGAGAGCCGTTTAACCGTATTCCACTCTCTTCCTAAATACTCTCTGGATTTACTGCCTTTAAAATATGATTTAGGTACAATATAACCACTGTGCCCACAGTATGGATTTTTATAACTACATTTCTTTAAAAATTAAATTCATGTCAGATTATGCAGTTAAAGGAATCGACCTTGATAGCTTGCTATAATAAAACTGTATCAGCTTGTAATAAATGTGGATTATAGCAAAGCAAGCTCCAGAATTAAAATTCCCTGAATCAATATATGAAAATCTGTAGGAAACATCTCTAATCGTATTAAGTTCATCTTTATAGCATTTCCTATCTGCTAATCTAGTGCAAAACAACTCTGGGTTGGAGGAATTTATTTTCTTCTATTCAGCGTTGGTGCTTTTGATAGTACAAAGCAAGGGAGATAAAAATATTAAATTCAGTTATAGGTTTATTTCCTTTTTACTCAAAAGGAAAACAGGCGGCTAACGCCACGTCCTGATGTGCTTTAAACTTTTCTGCAGAGGCAGCGCCTGCTGGGGCGACGCGATGTCGAGGAGGTCGGGGGAGAGTTTGGGTGCAGACAACAACTTTTAAAAATATCTACTTCGGAGAGAAGAGGGGCGGATGTGACACTTGGGATTGCCGATCGGTAGCCGTTTGATGCGGTCTTGCTCGCGGCACTGGTGTTACGCGGCCACGGGGGTACACGCGTGTCCCACAAAACCGGACCCGTCTTTTTGTGGCTGCACGTCTGGCGCGGAGTGTCAAAGCTGGAGGGATTATTTTCTGATTTTTAATCAACAGCACAATCAATACGATTTCGTCCCCGTGGGAGCCGCCGGCAGCGGCGGGCGGTGCTGGTGTGGGGACGGCCGGGGGGTGTCCCCGGAGCCGGGAGGGGGCTACTGCGGGTAAGTGGCGGTGGGCAGCCGAGAGGGAGACACGGGAGGAGAGAAATTTATGGGTGCAAATGGACCCAGGTCAGGATGAGGGTGAGGGATGTTTTATTAATGGGAAAGAAACTGAGAGGAACCATAGCTGTACCGAGTGGACAGGAGGAGAAATCTGTAGGGATGCCGTTCTTAGCTGAGAGGGAGGGAAAAGAAAGAGGAGAAGACAGCAAACGGTGGGGACGAGTAAGAGGAAAGGAGACGTCTTCCCGGGCTGCGGGAGCGATGCCCACAGCGAGAAGCGCCGCACGCCTCTGGCAGCGGGGGCCGGAGCGGGACGGGACGAGCGCGGGCCCGGGGGCTGCCGGTGCCGGGCCAGGAGAGCAGCTCGGCAGGGCCAGGCGAGCGGGAGGCGGCCACGGGAGCCGAGCGGGGAACTGAGAGAAGCCCGTTCCCCACGGACGAGGAAATAGCAGAGGAAGAGTGAAGACGAGCGGGGGTCGCTTTGCCTGGCTGGAGCCGAAGGGAGATGAGAAGGAGAGGCTGGAGCCGGCCGGTCCTGCAGGACGACGAGGGGAGCGGTGGCGCGGGGCCCGACGCCCGCCGCCCCCGGGGAGCCGCGGCGGCGGAGCGCTCCTCGGCCGGCCAGACACGTGTCTCCTGGCCGGGACCTGTCAGAGCAGGGAGAGCGGGTCCTGATTTATCACCCGAAACACACACCCCCGCCCGCCCTCCCCCCGGCCTCTCCTCCCGCCTCTCCCGGTGGCTCACAGCATCGCCGAGCTAAAACCGAACGTCCCTCCGGCGGCCGCGGGGCGTCCCCCATCCCGCCGCCGGCTCTGGGGCTGCGGAACCGGACACCCTCCTATAACCCTCCGTGGGCAGCATCGCACCCGCCCCGATGCCCCCGGGACCCTCCTTGTCGCTCAAGCCCCGCCGCGCCCCTCTCCGCCAGGACACGGGGGACCGCGGGGACGGAGGTGGCCCTGGCCCCGGGGTGTGTGTCTCTGCCGCAGTGCCCGTCTGAGGAGCCGAGGGCTGCTCGGTGGAAATTGCGGGAGAGCTGTAGGGAGGGCTGAGGGTTCAGGCTGACTCCCGCGGGGTGCCGGGGTGCGGGCAGGGTGGGAGCTGCGCCGTGCCACGGCACAGCACACGAGGGACGGGACACAGCCACTGGGGAAAGGGAGGTAAACAAACAAGTGGGATTATGAGAAGGGAGGCAGTAAAACAAGAGTTAAAAAATAGAGGGAAAGATCAAAGCGCTGGGTAAAAGACTCTTCAAATTACACGTTTGAAGCTTTTCCATAATTCCAAGGCGACAGATAGATAACAAGCTGCACATTCCTTATCACATATGGAATCAATCTGAAAGGAGTCTCTTGATCAGAATCTGTTAATTGCAGTGACATATGATTTGGAAAGAAAACACAATTAATGACCCTTCATGTTAAAACTGGGAAGAGGCCACTGACAATCCACACACTGCAGCCAACGTCAACTCAACTATTATTTGTTGTAGTAGTAGTACTATTACTAGTAAACTACTAAAGGGAGGCATTCTTCGAGCCTCGGCAACTGTTTTGTCTCTGTTCCCGTTGCATGTTTCTTCAGAAGGGGGAGGAGAAGAGAAAGGGACACGAGTGCGTGAGTGCCTTTCCTTCAAGGTTTGGGGAGCTAAAATGATTTAGTACCTTGTCTGTAAATCTAATGACCTAAGGTGAGAAAAAATACTTCGTCTTTTATTATTACCATTTGTGGTGAGCTTTACCAGGAAACAGCAGAACCCTTTTGAAATGGTAAATATATGTATCCATTTAAAACCCATTATTGCTGAGATTTTCCCAAAGAAAAATAAGGCAAATCTGCCCAATCTCATTTTCTAGCGCCCTCTGTCCACAGCTCCCCTTGGCTCGACCGCCCTTTCCCAGGCGCTGGGGCCGTCGAGCAGGGTGCTCTGGGTCCTATGGGTGCGGGGAGGGCCCGCAGCAAGAGTGGGTGTTCCGCGGCTGTGAATGTGCCATGCGTTCTGTAATGTCAGGAGAGGAGCTAGCAACATTTTCAAAAGCTTTACTCTGTCATTAAAAGGTATTGGCTTTGTTTTAGAAGGGGGAGGGAGAGGTTCATTTGAAGGTTAGAAAGCATACACTTTAATAGGATCGAAGTGAAATTAGTTAATAAGAAAATGCTGCCCAGAAGCTCTCCGGGCTTTTAAGTGCTCTCCAGGCCATTTAGGGAAATTGAATAAGAACAGACTCCGGTACCTGCAGCCCCAACTATTATCTCCAGTTCTGAATAGAGGCGAGAAGGGAAAAATAGTGCCTGAGAGACCTGAAGTCCCGTACACCTCCTGCCAACCTATTTCCTCGAGAAATAATGCCCCCTTTCTGTTCACAGGCGTGTTCTCCTCCTGCTTCTTCCGCTTTTAAGCAGCTCAGGCTTCGGTGTGTACCACAAGGGGGTAAGCAAAGGTAAGGGGCTATTAGCAGATGCCGAAGGCTGCTGGGGCAGCTCTGAGCACAGCCTGGTTACCGCCGGGGCAAAACTGGCCTCTTGGTGGGTTTTTTTCCCCCTTCCATTTCTCTGACTTCCCCCCCCACCATTGTGGTGCTTTGTTGATTTACGTTCGGACCGTTGCCAGTAGGTCAGTATATTGTGTTACCCAACTTCCGATCTGCTCCCTTTCTCTCTGCCTTTATAGTTTTTAGAGGTGTTAATAAAACCTTTCCTTTGGTAAATCGTTCATTAGAAACCCCACCGAAACCTGGAAAGACTTCAATAAAAAAAAAAAAAAAATAAAACAAAACAGTGCTCAGGAGTGATAGGTTGGGAAAAGGCTTTTGTCCAAAAACTGCATAATTGCCGTGAATCTTAGGAAACATTAATCTTTATAGGAATTTGTGATTCATATCTGTGGTTTGACCGTTTAGGTGATTTACAATCTGTTAGTGCAATTCACTAATTTTATGCCAATATATTTTATGCGCCCAGTTAGATTTTCCGTCGCCCATGGGAATGAGTGGCCGGTGCCTTGCCGGTGTCAGCGGGGCTCTGTGAGTCCGGCGGGGCCGGTCCCGGAGCTGCCCAAAGTGCGCATAGCTGCGGGGAATTTCTCCTCCGCCTTTTCCTCGTCGGCAGCCTCGGTTCTCATCGTTCGGGCCGGGACCGTACCCACCTTCCTCCGCTGCTGAGAGGATGTCCGCGGCTCCGGAACCGGCTCCGGAGGAGCTGGAGGGTTGGAGCCTTTTTTAAACGCGAGCGGAGGGTATCCTGGGTTTCTCGAGCTTTACCGGCGGGTTTAAACCCGGATTATTGCTCCCTTCTGGTCCGTTCCCTAGCCCGCCCTCGGAGGAGCCTCGGGCACGGTGCGGCGGGGAGCCGGTCCCGCCCGGCACTGCGGGGGCTCACAGCTCCCCACGCCCTGCCCGCCGCCCTGGGAGGGTATCTCTCTGCCTTTCCCGGCGGATACCCCCTTCCCTCGTCCCCAGCCCATCGGGAGGTGTCTTCCTCCGGGCTCGGGCCGGTGCATCCGGTGTAGAGCGGGGAGAGGGGAGGCTGGAGGGGCCGTGCGTGGAAAATGCAGCTCAAACGACACCTCCGGAGGCTTTCCGTGTGGCAGCGAAACGGGGCATTCCTCGCGTGGGGTGTTCCAGCACTCTCCGGCCGCCACATGGGAGAGCCGGGGATGGCTCCGTGTAATTTGTAACTGAGTTTATTAGCTGGAGGGGAAAACACAAGCAAAGAAAAGGAGCAGCAGCTGCGCTGAAGATAACACTGCGCGGAGTCTAATCTTGTGACACAATCATTAATTACTATTGTATTAATTACTATTTTTGCAAAACAGTCCCTTCCCGGAAGAGCTTACAGCCCACATCTGCTGTGTAATGATACTCTGGTTAGAGAAACGATTCCCCCATTAGGTCCCAGGTAGCGTTTACAAATGGCAACACCTACAGTATCAAAGCCCGTCATCTTGCAGCCTGAGATTTTCTGTCCCATCGGCCTGGCTAGGATGATTTTGATGCCGATAAAATACATTTAAATATTAAAGTCTTTATTCGCGCACATATTCCGTCCAAACTTTCAGGTCGCGGTGGCGTTACTGCTTTATTCGCTCTTCATCCCACGGATGCTGCCTTATATCAGTAACAAACAAGCATTGATTTTATGGTAAAGTCACTTTGGGATGGGAATGAGTAACTCCAGGCAGTGCTATCACTGTATTACATGGAAATGGCCCAGGTAACAAGATGAACATTGATTCAGCATTATGTTTGATCAATAATGAAATAAGTAACTTCAGGGCCAAATTAAAATGCAAGCTGGCTTAACGCTGCCAGCTTCTGGGCTAAGTGACAAGGCTAATTCAGCAGGGAAATGGCAATATTTGCATTAGAGGCTGCATCTGTTGTTTGGTGGAAGAGGCTGGATCTGCAATAACGCCGGATGGAACTGCAGGGAGCGGGTTTGGGGAGAGCCCCGCCGGGCCGGGATGTCCGGGCCCTACCGGGACAGCGCCGTTTCCCTCGAGGTCCCCTCGACTCCTGGCCACATCGCGACATTGCAATAAAAACTCCCAAACACTTGAGGGAGGTTACCAGCACCCCAGTGCGCTATGGTTGACAGATAACCAAGTGGTGTTAGCACTTAGCGAAGGAAATAAGCTTTGTAACCTCCCCGGAGGGCAGGAGCCGGGCTCTGCCGCCCAGGGAGACTCCGTGGAGTGTCCTGGACGTGAGCAAGTGAGAGGAAGTGACTGAGGCGATGGTGGGAGCATGTCCAGAGCTCCCTGCATCGGCGGCCTACGGCCCGCTTTATCCGCTCTTCTCTCCATGGCCGATTCCCACATCTCTGCCAGTGACATGTTTTGATTCCCAGCAGCTTTTGTCGCCTTCAGCTGGCAGCGGGAGCGGGACACGGGGGGAGTCACCAAAGACTAAAACTTGATTTGGGTGGAAAGTTTGTCAGGTTTAACCCCCAAACCGGAGCTGGGGCCGTGGGAGAGAGAAGCCCGCGGAGATTCTCAGGCAGCTCCGCCAATCCATCGAGATTTTTACCTCGGGAGAGCAGCGAGCACCGGGGGCGAGAGGGGAAGGGAGTTTGAGGCAACTGGGAGCGCAGGTGATAAAGGAGCGTGTTGGCA